>NC_056725.1:909992722-910110222 GCF_019279795.1 Protopterus annectens
TATATATATATATATATATATATATATATATATATATATATATATATGGTTCCCTATGAAACCATCGAAGTTACACTACATAGAGAATGACTACATCGAGACTAGACCATCGAAAGTACATAACAGCGAAAACAGAAATCGTCGACATTTAAAACACCGAACACCATAACACCGACACACGGAACATAAACAACACACTACACTACATAGAATACACACTAGCCCTGACCCAAACCCTAACCCTAAGGTCCGACACTATCGCACACTTCACCTACCTGCACCCTAACCTAACTCACTTACCCACCCCTAGCCCAAGTTCCGACACTATGGCACACTTCAGCTAGCTGCACCTAACCCTAACTCACACTTGACTGACCCTACCTCCATCCATCACTGTCGACACTTACCGGGTCGTTAAACATACACCAGTGCTGTGACATTCCATTGTCGGCGATTTCCGTTTTCGATGGTTTGCAATTTCAATATATAAGTCCCGATCTTCTCATTTATGTAGTGTATATGGTTTCATAGGGAACCATATATATATATATATATATATATGTACCCACAGTGGTGGTGCTGCGGTAGCCTTGTCACCTCACAGTAAGACGCTGTCCGGTTCGATTCTCAGCTAGAGCGTCTTCTGCATAGAGACATGCGTGAATGGGCGCACCTTCGTTGAAGGTTGTGCATCAGGCCTGGCAAGCCGGTACGTAAAAATCAACTGCCAATCATTAGTGGACCGGAGTTCCGCTGTGGCGACCCCTAACCGGGAAAAAGCCGAAAGGCACAAATATATATATATATATGTATATATATCCACAAACCAAATATCCAGCACTAGAATGGTTATTGTAACCCAAAATCTATAAAATAAAATATGAGACACAGCAAATTATGCCAAATCTTCTTTAATGGCCAGCCAATCTGCCACATCAAACACAAACATAGGTTCGCCCACTGGCATCATCAGTGTGTATTACTGAGAAGGTAGAAACCCAATTTATACATTTTTCTTTTATCTTTCTGGGCTTCTTAAAGTCACAGGATGCCCATTACAGTTAATACTCCTTGAGTATGTAAAACACACCACAACAATATGTAACTCAATTCACACTCTACAATAATATATACCTATATTTTCACAATTCACCCATTTTGTTAATTGGATCTGTGTTTTTAGAAAAAAAATCCCTATACTAAACTAAACTCACCTACCAGTGATAATTTAGTCCTGGTTTGAAAAGTGCACCCAAATACACTATCAACATCCTTTCTTTTTGTGTTAAAATTTTATGTTTACATGCTGTGGTCAGTTCATTTCCTATTACCTTATCGATACCCAGGAATATGAAATGGGCCCCAGTATGTATCAATGTATGTTTGCATAAAGCACTACGTACCTTTTACAATTGAGATCACTGATATGTAATGCGATTCTTTGTTTTAAACTTAAAGACGCATGACCCACATGGAAAGAACCACATTGACACAAAGCCATGTATACCACCCATTCACTGGTGCACATAATAAGATATCTTATATCTTACACCTTTGCTCTATTAATGGAGCTAAATGACTTAGTTTTTTAGTTTTTGAGACCACCTTGCAGTAAACACAATGACCACAATAAGTACTGCCAGCAATCTTATTTTCCCGTTTTGTTGGTATACTCTTATTACTCTTCTTAAAGTTTGCTAGATATTCACTATTCACCTATAGTCTTACCTCTCCTATATCCAAACCAACACTGACTATCTATTAATGGGCCCTAAATATATCCCAATATTGTTGGATTATGTTCTTGATTTTAAAGGTGTTACTACCAAACTTAGTAATAAACCTAATGACCTGATTTTTATGTTTTTGTGGTAACTCTCTGGTCTCCAACAGCTGTGATCTTGACATAGAATTGGCCTTGTGCATCGCTCTATCCACATCTCTGTCTTTGTACTCTCTTGCCAAAAACCTAGATCTCATCTGTTCAGCCTGTGCCCGAAAATCTTTTTGTTGACTACATATACATTTAAGTCTCTTGAATTGAGCTTGAGGAATATTGGTAATGATATGGTTGGGGTGGTTACTATCAGCCATCAATAATGAGTTTTTCGTAAATGGCTTCCGGTATAGATCTGTGTGTACTGTTCCTTCCTTAGCCTTTGAAACCATGACATCCAAAAATTCCATTTTATGACTAACTATTTTCCCACTAAACTGGATACCATACCTATTGTTATTGAGAAATGTCACAAATTGATGCCATCTATCTACTGTGCCCTGCCATACCACCCAACAATCTTCAAGGTACCTACGCCTCATCAATAATTCAGACTTGAAATCATTTTGTTGATAAATGACTTGCACCTCCATAAACCCCATAAACAAATCTGCATATATGGGTGCAAATGTTGCACCCATTGCTGTACCTTTAATCTGTAAATACCATTCTGACCCATATCTGAAAGAATTACGTTCCAACACTATTCCTAACATGGTTAACAAAAATTCTTGTTCTCTAGGTTGATAGTAATTCGAAACCTCAAACAAATATTTTACAGCTGCAATTCCTCCCCAGTGTGGGATACTCATATATAAGGCTTGGACGTCCAATGTGCCCATATAAGCCTGAGTCAGAATTTGCAAATCATCCACTAATTGTAAAAATTGATTGGTGTCTCTAATCCTGTTTGATACATATATTAATAATGGTTTGAGTTTCAATTCTAAGTAGACTGACAAGGGTTCAATTAAGCACCCTCGTCCTGCTACTATGGGGCATCCTGGTGGTGAAATGGCTGATTTATGTATCTTGGGTACTAAGTAAAAATATTAGGGCAAAGGATCTATTACCGTCAACTGTTGTTCAATGTCCATACTGATGATTTTAATCTCTCTAGCTCTTTTCAAAAACCTATCAATATCTTATTTGAATCCTATAGTGGGATCTATAAGATGACTATAGGATATTGCGTCCATAAGGTGTTTGTAAATTTATTTTTTGACGTTTCTCAATAACAATAGGTATGGTATCCAGTTTAGTGGGGAAATAGATAGTCATAAAGTGGAATTTTTGGATGTCATGGTTACAAAGGCTAAGGAAGGAACAGTACACATAGATCTATACCGGAAGCCATTTACGAAAAACTCATTATTGATGGCTGATAGTAACCACCCCAACCATATCATTACCAATATTCCTCAAGCTCAGTTCAAGAGACATAAATGTATATGTAGTCAACAAAAAGATTTTCAGGCACAGGCTGAACAGATGCGATCTAGGTTTTTGGCAAGAGGGTACAAAGCCAGAGATGTGGATAGAGCGATGCACGAGACCAATTCTGTGTCGTGATCACAACTGTTGGAGACCAGAGAGTTACCACAAAAAGATAAAAATCAGGTCATTAGGTTTATTACTAAGTTTGGTAGTAACACTTTTAAAATCAAGAACATAATCCAACAATATTGGCATATATTAAAAAACAATAAGTTTTTGGGCCCATTAACAGATAGTCAGTGTTGGTTTGGATATAGGCGAGGTAAGACTATAGGTGAATATCTAGAAAACTTTAAGAAGAGTAATAAGAATATACCGACAAAGTGGAAAAAAGATTGTTGGCAGTACTTTTTGTGGTCATTGCGTTTACTGCAAGGTGGTCTCAAAAACGAAGTCATTTACCTACATTAAAACAGCAAAGGTGTACGATATAAGACATCTTATTAAGTGCACCAGTGAAGGGGTGGTATACATGGCTGTGTGGCAATGTGGTTCTTTCTATGTGGATCAGACTTCTTTAAGTTTAAAACAAAGAATTGCATTACATATCAGTGATATAAATTGTAAAAGGGTACGTAGTGCTTTATACAAACATACATTGATACATACTGGGGCCCATTTCATATTCCTGGGTATCGATAAGGTAATAGGAAATTAACTGACCACAGCATGTAAACATAAAATTTTAATACAAAAGGAAAGGATGTGGATAGTGTATTTAGGTGCACTTTTCAAACCAGGAATAAATTATCACTGGTAGGTGAGTTTAGTTTAGTATAGGGATTTTTTCTAAAAACACAGGTCCAATTAACAAAATGGGTGAATTGTGAAAATATAGGTATATATTATTGTAGAGTGTGAATTGAGTTATATATTGTTGTGGTGAGTTTTACATACTCAAGGAGTATTAACTGTAATGGGCATACTTTGTCTTTAAGAAGACAAGAAAGAAAAAAGAAAAATGTATAAATTGGGTTTCTACCTTCTAAGTAATACACACTGATGACGCCAGTGGGCGAAACCTAGGTTTGTGTTCGATGTGGCAGATTGGTTGGCCATTAAAGAATATCTGGCATCATTTGGTGTGTCTCTTATTTTTTTTTTATCCATTTGGGTTAAAATAAGCATTCTAGTGCTGGATATTTGTTTTTTGGATGCATTAATACGTCCGGGCACTTTATTCACCGAGCACCGGATGTTCGTGGGTGTGGATTTTATATATATATATATATATATATATATATATATATATATATATATATATATATATCTTTACATATATATGTATACACATAAATTATTAAATAGTTTTATAATTTTATAGTTTTTTTATTGTATGGATATTTAAATCACTTGATTAGATATTATTATTATGGTGACAATATGCGCATCAAATAATTGTTTGATTCAACAATTTAAATGTATTTAGTCATTTCACTTTAAGGTTTTTCAAAATGATGCCCATGTCTCTATTAAACCAGCACTAATATCTAAGAAGTGAGCGCGTGGCCCTTCACATATTGTATGTTTCACCTAGATGTACTCAATTTTAAATCATTAATTCACCAAATAATCATTAACTAATGTATATTTTTAGTATAAAGTTACACACACACACATTTTTAAATGTGCATATTTGCACAATGCATTCTATGCATTTCTATTATTTTTTTTACTTGGGGATATCATTCAACTCAAACTGAATTTATTCATATATCCTTATATATATTCTTTGTAGTTTACATGTTCCTATCCCTTACTATACATTTACATTGTAGACAAAGGGATACTCACAATCAGTTATCAAATTTAATACATATTTATGATTTTGAATAATGTTTCATATATACACAATATGATGTTTACTTGTTTATAGATACATTTCGTTTTAGTTTTATGTATATGTTTTTATATATTCATATATTCATTTCAAATGTTTATGATCTGTTTAAGGCAGTATAAATATTATGTGGATAAATTCATCCTTCTTAACTGATTTTGGCACTTATAAAGCGCCCTCCATATTTGTGTTTTTAAATAATAGAGTTTCCATTTGTCGCATTATTTTGTATTCACAATTTGGTCTTCTGTGCTATTCCTTAACATACTAGAAGTGTAGAAGTTCAATGTGTAGAATACGTATTTTGTAACATGCTTTATGAAGAACTAAGTGTTCATTTTAAGTTAATTGATTAATGAGCAGATTTTCCCGCGCTTCAGCGGAAGTATATACACTCTGATTAGATACCTGGTAATTTATCTGATGAAGCGTGGATGGACCCTTGACGCTCATTTTATTTCCATTAAACGTTTTTGCCCATTATAGAGTTGCCAACGTGTTTTGTTTCCATAGCAGTACTTTATTTTGGATTACTGGCTATTCCTACGTGTTTTGGTACTACACTATATTTCTACTATATATATATATATATATATATATATATATATATATAGATATATATATATATATATATATCTTTACATATATATGTATACACATAAATTATTAAATAGTTTTATAATTTTATAGTTTTTTTATTGTATGGATATTTAAATCACTTGATTAGATATTATTATTATGGTGACAATATGCGCATCAAATAATTGTTTGATTCAACAATTTAAATGTATTTAGTCATTTCACTTTAAGGTTTTTCAAAATGAAAGTCATGTGAATTGATATCAAATGGTATTTAAACAGTTTGTGATTAATGGAGAGTTTGTTCTGAAGAAGCTCATGTGCATTAAAGTGAGTGAAAGTGCTTAACAAAGTTACGTTGGTAGTCCTGTGGTTGGATTTATTGTCTTTTTTTGTTTTGGTGCTCTTTTTATCATGTATACACATATATCAGACATCTAAGATATACTCATAGTAAGATAAGACAACGACCCTTGCATTTTGCATACCTGAAAGGCCTACTTTTGACACTGTGGTATGTCTGCCACATCTACACCAATGTCATGGATTCTGTGGGAACCCACTGTCAAGCTATCTGGATCCCTGGATCTCTGATAGCGGACAGCAACTCCTCTGTTTCAGTTAGTGGTGATTCGGAGGCAGACCACCCCCATAGCCACCTATTCCCTGGCAATTGCAGCTGCCCTACATCAGGCAGAGGTTATTATATCACTTGCCCGGTGTTATATCTGGGAATAAGTTCTGCCATGCCCTCCAACAGCATTAATGCCATCTACCACTTGCTGCCAAATCCTGTTTCAGTCAGATTGATCACCTATACCTCTCCCTAACAGAGAAAACTCCATGGCAATCTAAGGCCTGGATAATGACCTCATTTTCTACATCAGTATATGGTGGCTATTGGGGTACGTATTTCTTCCTGGGTGTCATATCCCTGTATAATATGAAACAGAAAAAGAGCTGCATAATTAAATATGTAAAATACAGGCAGGATGGCTGTGAACTGAAGTATGTGTGAATACATGCATCTATAATCCACATAACAGTTTAAAAGTTACTGCTCTTTATGGCCAAATACAAGTTAAGACAACCCCCCCCCCCAAAAAAAAAAAAAAAAAAGTATTCAGCTGCTTTTATAGTATTTGTGTTCCCTCTTCCTACTCTTATTTATCTTACTTTTTCGGCTACTTGTTCTCTAAAGTGTTCAATTGCATCATTTCTTATGCATTTCTTACTGCTTGTTTTTAGCCTGGTTAAATTGTGTTATTCTAAGCATCTTAGTTTTGATTTAAGCATTTGAGCTTCAGGTCTACCCCTTTGCTCTTCCTGGCCTCACTACCTCAGATTCTGACAAATATGGATGGGCAATTTCCTACAGTTTCTCCTGCTAGCCTGGTTGATATGGGCATCCTGAGACAGTGTATCAACTGCCTCATGTACATGGACAACCATCTACTATTACCACCTACAAACACAATTTGTGAGAGATGCAATTACATTAAGAACCTAGAGTCTATGCTCTCTCCCTCACAAGCCAGTATATCCGGCATTGAGAAGGTTATCAATGAAATTACTACACCTCAAACACCACCCACAACTACACAACACACATCCACATATGTGGAGACTCTCAACAAAAACATACTCGAACAAAGGAGACCTCACAGGCAAAACACACTTGAACTCCACAACCTCCCACACCACATACCATGCATATTCCACACACCTGTGTCTCGCAACCACAAAAGCCTAACCATAAACCTAACCTATTAGTCATAGGAGATTCTATTGTGAGACACACAGATGTGCCTCTCACCAGGCTGGATACGGAGAAAGTCAGTGTTAGTTGTCTGTCAGGTACCAGAATCCACCATATCACACATGCACTCAAGTCTTTCAACAGCAGCTACTGTTATGACTGTGTCATACTCCATGTTGGGGTGAATGACTTGATATGTACCTCCCTGGACTATATGAAGAGAGACATGATTGAGCTCACTGAATATGTGTCCCAAGCAGGTATGTCCCTAGCCTTAAGCAGCATTCTACCATCACCCAGAATGATGCCTCAATACAAACAGAAAATGATTGATTTTAACAACTGGCTTAGTTTCTGATGTCATTCCAGGGAGATCCAGTACCTGACAGCCTGGGAAGATAGGATTGACAGACCACGATGCTTTGATAGAGATGGCATGCATCTGTCTCACTTGTGCTTCATACTTCTGATAAAAGCCCTTTCCTCCCCCATAGTGCCTTTTTTAGGAAAAGTCCTGAGGTCAATAAAACCAATATAAAAATTTCAACACAATGCAAATTAAAGGTCATGCTGCTAAATGCTAGGAGTCTAAACAAGAAACTGTACTCATTGCAAGCATTCTTAACCTTGGAAGATGCTGACATTTGTGCAGTTGCAGAAACCTGGTTCAAAGCTGTGGAGCGTACTCCAGCCTTACCTGGTTATTCATCCTATCATACATTCAGACCCCAAACTGTGGGCAGCAATGCCAAAGGAGTTGAAGTTTAAATATATATTAAAGACACACACACCTCCAGGCTGGTAAAAAGTATGACACACAGGAGGCAATCCAGGTGCAGTTAACAAGACCCCTATTCAAATCACAACTAGCTACAGTCCTCTAAATTTGACTCAAGATGCCCACTCTACCTATCTGGACCTCTTTGAATCTATCAAGATTCAACCCTTTACCTTGATCATGGGTGACTTTAACTACTCAACCATAGATTGGAAAACTACTCATGCCAGAACACAAATGCTCAGAGATTCCTCGATTTTATCAATGCAAATGCTTTGGAAGAGCTAGATGATACCCCCACAAGAGGTGATAATATCTTGGACTTGGTATTAACCAACATGAGTGACCACTGCAGCACCCCTATGTTATCATCCTTCCTGGTAAGATCTAACCATAAAGCAGTCACTTTCAAAGTCACCATCTCCCTTGACCCCCCTCTAGCTAGGGTCAAACAACAAACCTTCTCCGAAGCTGCTTACAATCTCCAGAGGGATGGTTTAAGCAGCTTCACAGCCCCCTCCCCCTCTGTTGGAACTGGCACCAATGTCCAAATCTACAACAAAGTACTATATGCGCACTTATATAGATGCATGGAATCAGGAATACCTGACCGGACAAAATTATCCTCGGGAAGGAAGAGTATACCTGTTTGGTGGACATCTGCAATAAATAAACTGTATAACAAAAGGAAAAAAAATGCTGTCCAGGACCAAGAAGGAGCAGGTTCCCACTTGGAAACAATCACTCTTTACCCTGAACAAGTAAATAGGAGCACCAGTGAAATCCTCTAAAGCCAAATTTGAGTCCAAATTGGCCACATCTACTAGAAACAATCATAAGGCCTTCTTTACATATGTCCAGAATCTCAAAAGAAGCACCCAGAACTGTTCAGAGCTGATGGTCAAGGACACCACATACACAAATGCTGTAGATATAGCCAACCTACTGCCTGCCAGATTCAATGAAAATGTCACCCCTCTGCCCCCCCAATCAGTAAATCAGGAGATCCCCAGTACCTGCCCCTCTCCCCATATCTCTAGGGAACAGGTCATCACTGCCCTCTTAAAGGCAAAAAATACAGCCTACATGGGACCCAATAACATCCCAGGCTGCATCCTACATGAACTCAAGCATGAACTTGCAGTAACATTAGGCACCCTATTCAACCTAAGCCTGAGTACCGGCTTTGTCCCAGCCAAGTGGAGGGCAGCCACTGTCATCCCTTTACACAAAGGTGGAGCATCCACCGATCTGGGAAATTATAGACCCATCAGCCTAACTAGCTTGGTCTGCAAGGCCATGGAAAGGATTATCATGGATCTTATTAACAGGGACATTGGCAACCTCCAACACTCGACCCCACGCAGTTTGGCTTTGCCAAGGGGAAGTCATGTCTGTTATTTATTTATTTATTTATTTCCAGTTTGATAACCGGGGAGGTCCACTGGGCTCAAAGGGCCCATTTTCAGTGGAGGCCCGGGGAGAAAAGCTCCACATTAAAAACAATTTCACAGATAAAACAATTAAAACAAGCAAGCAATGAAAATTATACATAACAATTAAACAGGAAAAAGCTCCACATTAAAAACAATTACACAGATAAACAATTAAACAAGCAAGCAATGAATTTATACAACAACAAATAAACAGGCAAGCAAGGAATAACACATTGGTGCAAATTGCTTAGAAAAGACAGGTATAGGAAAAGAAGAAGAGCTAGAGGAGGATTCCCTTTCAATTCAAGGTCAAAGGGTTGAATAGTAGGAAGAGTTATTTGCAGAGAGAGGAGAGGGAACAAATATACAGCATTTATAAAGAGTGTATATAGAGGGGAATTTGTTATTAGAAAGAAGCTGAGGGTGGGGAGGAGTGAACAGCAGGAAGTAGAGGGGTTTTGATGAGGTCAGGTCTGGAAGACAATTAGTGGGATTTAGGTCGGAAGAATACAATTACATTTCCATTTTAGGGAAAGGTGGGTGTGGAGTAGGGATTTGAAGTGTTCAGAGTCTGTAGTGTTTCTTATCAGGGGAGGGAGAGAGTTCCATTTTTTTGCTGTAGAATAAGAAAGGAGAGATGGGCCTGGGGGTCGTTTAGGTTTGTGTACTGAAAGTAGATTTTGGTGGGCTGATCTTAGGGGTCTGAGTGGTGTGTAGGCAGGCAAGATATGAGTTAGAGCAGGGCAAGCAGTGGGTTTAAAGATTAGTTTATGGGCAGTAGTTAGTTGAAGAAAGTCAAGATGATTAGGAAGTTCTAGCCACTGAAGGCTGCGGAGAGGGGTGCAATGGTGGGTGGAGTGAGAGGATTTAGTGGCAAATTTGGCGATTTTGTTGTAGCAAATTTCTGGTTTAGAGGAGGTGGAAGCTGAGAGGTTGGTTAGGAGTGGAGCACCATATAATAGAGATGGGAGAAGGTAGGTGGAGGCGAGGGTTTGTCTTGTAGCTGTGGAGAGAAAGTGTGCATTTCTGTATAGCATACCAAGCTTCTGATGTGTTTTTTTAATATTTAGTTGTACGTGAGTATTGAATTTCCGGTGTTCATCAATGGTAACCCCAAGAAGTTTGGCAAAAGGAACTACTTCAATAGAAGAGTGGGTATGGCTGGTGATCTTAAAAGATTGCTTGTCGGGGGGGGGGGCTTTAGTAGGGGAAAAGAGAATGATTTTAGATTTGGTAGCATTAAGGGAGAGATGGTTTTGTAGCATCCAGTTCTCAGTAGTTGAGAAGGCCAGCTGGGTTTTGGTCTGGAGCTCATGAATGCAAAGGGCAGAGCAGATTAGAGTGGAGTCATCAGCATATTACACTATTTCAGTGTTTGGAATAGCTGAGTGAAAATTATTGATGAATACATTGAAAAGCATAGGTCCGAGTATGGAACCTTGGGGCACTCCAGTAGGGGTAGGTAGAAAGGTTGATGTACCAGTTTGCCATTTCACAGCTTGGGGTCTGTTAGAGAGATAACTTTTGAGCCATGAGAGTGATTCTAGGGAGAGATTGAGGTTGGAGAGATGATTAAGGAGGTGTGTATGGGATATAGTGTCAAATGCCTTGGATAGGTCAAGAAGGACAGTGGAGACAATTTCACCAGAGTCGCGTGCATGATTAACAATGTCTAAGAAGGAGTTATAGTACTGTGGCCAGGACGGAAGCCGTGTTGAGTATGAGAGAGTAGCTGGTTATTGAGGAGGTGAGGCATGAGTTGTAGGTGGATACATTTTTCAAGAACTTTGGAAATTGGGGAAAGAATGGCTATTGGGTGAAAATTAGATATGGAATTATTTTTGCCCCCTTTATGTAGGGGTAAGATGTAGGTGGCTCGCCATAATTTGGGAACATAAGATTCCTGGATAGATCTATTGATGAGAATGCTGACAGGGATGGCAATCCCGTCTGCAGCAAGCTTGAGATAGAGTGATGGAATATTGTCGGGGACATTGGAGCATGGCTTAAGTTTGGAAAATAAGCTTTTTGATACAGGAGGTAGAGACAGGTTTTAGATAGAAAGTGGGAGGAGGATTAGGAGTGCGAGAGTGGAGAGAGGAGAAGGAAGTGGAATGAAAGGTGTGGGAGGGTAAGCAGTTGGGGAAGGTCTTTGTGAGTTTGGCTATGGAGTTAGTAAAGAAGGAGTTGAAAAGAGTTGCAATTTCTGTGTCTGTTTTATTGTTGTCGGGACAGGGATTGGATTTACAACCTGGATGCAGAAGAGAGTTGATGGAGTTCCAGAATTGTTTTGGATTTTTGGAGTGGGTAGATTGAAGTTTGGTGTAGTAAGATTTTTTATCGTTTGAGATAAGCTTTTTGGTTAGATTGCAGAGTTGCTTATATTGAAGGAGGGCAGCAGGGAGTTTATTTCTGTTGTAGAATTTCCAAATTTTGCCTTTTTGTAGCATATGGGATTTTGTGTCCTTTGATAGCCATGGGGCAGAGTTGTATTTTATGCGTTTTATTCGAGGTGGGGCTTGGGAGCTTAGGATTTTTAGGAAGGTAGTATTGAAGACTTCTACGGCTTGATCTAGTGGAAGTGTTTTTAGGCTATCCCAATTTGTTAGCTTAAGGGTTTCGGAGAATATAGAAGAGATAAAGTTAGTGAGGTTGCGGGTGTGGGCATATTGGTGTTGGAGAGGGGAGTGTTGGGCAGCTCGGTGAATGAAGGCTGGCATATGGTCAAACATTGTGTGTGGTAGTATACCAGAGTCTGAGATCTTATTAGGGTGGGAGACTAAGATCCAGTCCAGGATGGATCCTGGGGGTTATTTTTGTTGGGTCTGCTAATGTTGTTTATTACTTGGATAAAATTACATAAGTTGATAGATAGAGTGGGATTACTGTTATTAATTTTATTCCAGTCAATGTTGACATCACCTAGAATATAAGTCTCCAGTTTAATGTTAGTTGAGGCCCATGAGAGAATGTTTTCAAGGGTGGAAGTACTGTCCCCAGGGGGAATATAGATGGCCATAGTACAGATATTTTTATAGTTATTCAGTTTGAGGATTCCTATGACTAGTTCAGCATTGCTGAACTGAGGAATGGGATGCTGGAAAGGACAGATGTTCAGTAGACTATTATAGATTAAGGCTACTCCACCTCCCTTTTTGTTTAGTTGGTCAAATCTAAGAGCTTGAAAGCCAGGGGGTATGATTTCAGAGTTAGTAATGTGGGGTTTTAGACATGTTTCTGAGACTGCTACTATATCTGGTTTAGTATTATTTAACAAAGCATGAACGTTTGTAATTTTGTTTTTTAGACTCTGGGCATTAATGGTAATGAGGTTAAGGTATTTGTGGCTGGTTCTATTTGATGAGGGGGGGGAGATTATTACTAGTTGTGGGTCCAGGGTTGGGATGTATGTCTCCTGCTAGAGCAAGCCAAGAAGAAGGGGAGTAGAGGAGAACCTTTGGATTGTGATATACAGTTAGAGGGAGAAGCAGTTTTGGTTTGGTTGCAAGAGGCTTTAGAGAAATGGGGAAGAGTTTTAGTCTAAAATAGTGAAGAGGGTTGGGTTGGAATAGGGAGGGGGCTATGTAGTAAAAGTGGAGGGCCATTGGGTAGGGTTGGGAGAGAGTAGAGGAGGAGGGGAGGGGGAAGGAGGGTGGTAGCATGGAAGAGGAATAGGAGGTTGCATTATAGATATTAATGAGGAGTATAATGCATATAGGTGATGTGAGGGATATTTGTTGAAGTGGAAAAGCCATGCTAAATTAGAGTAGAGTAAGTTGTAGAAGAGGAAATAGGGTAGTGTGAGAGAGATTAGAGAAAAAGGAAGAGGAGTGTGGCTGAGATTACAGGTTGAAGAGGGAGGGGAAGCGTGGGGTTACACATTGAATGGAAGCTGGGAGGGGAGGGGTATAGGTTGTGATTGGCTATGGGGAAGGGGAGGAGATTCAAGGTGGGGGATAAAGGTAAGAGCAGTGGGGGTGGGTGGAAATTGGGGGGTAGGGTAGGGGAGCAGTGTGAGCCCATAAGGCGAATGGAGCAGGTAGAGCCACTGAAGGAGTGAGCCTAGAAAAACAATCAGTGGAGTGCTGGTTGGAAAGGTAAGTCTGAGAGGGATGGTAGGGGTAGGAGCCTAGGTGGTAGGGATAGAGGGCAGGGTAGAATAAGTGAAGTAGAGTACAGGTAGAAGAAAGATAGAGGGGCTGCTGTTCTACACGTAGTGAAAACTGCAAGCCTAAGACAGTGGGATAGGTCTGAGAGAAGGGTGCCACCTAGTGGACAAGAATATATAGTGAGCAATAGCTTCTTAAGGAGAGAGCAGGTCTAGGAAATATGATGGGAAGAATGTTAAGTTAAACAGGGGGCATTAGAGGAGAAGGTATGCAAGTTGTAGAATAGACAGGCTTTGGCTGGTGGTCAGGCTGCTGGTCGTCCTAGCTATGGAGTGTACAGAGAACTTGGAGTATTTGAGCAAATTGAAATTTTGTACAAACTGCAGTTTAAAAATGCATAGTATCTTTTCTTAGAGGGACTGATACAGTTTAAAAACACATACTTCCTTTGTTGGGGAGATTGATGCACAGGGAGTAGAAATTAGTTCAAGTCCTCTAAATCTTGTTAACTTCTTTGAGACAGTCACCAAAGCCATGGACAAAGGGAAGATGATGCACACCGCCTACCTTGACCTGGCCAAAGCCTTTGACACTATTCCCCACTCGGGCGTGATAAAATCACTCAACTAGGCATCGATCCATATCTTATCAGATAGTAGCAAACTGGCTCACTGATAGAACCTAACTAATCAAAATAAGGGAAGCCACCTCAAGCATTATACCTGTAATGAATGGCATACCCCAGGGATCAGTCTTCGGGCCTCTGTTATTCAGGATATACTTTTCTGAGATGCTGGCTAAAATCAGTGAGCTATGGCTGACCAAGTCTGAAGATGACTCCAAACTGGGTGCAGTCATCAATTAACCAAGTAATTTGGACATTCTCCAAGACGGACTCACCCAAACAAATGACTGTTGCCAGGAACATGGCCTCAAGATGAATGCCAAAAAATACATCATCATCTGCTTTAGGGAGAGTGACATTCCCACATTATCACATTAATAACAACATCCTAAGCATGCAATCAATCATCAGGGATTTGGGCAGCCATGTTGATAGGAACCTGACTTTTGAACACAATGTTGCTTCCGTTATATGGAAAGCTTTCTATATGGCCCACTTCATAAGTATGGGTATCTCATCCAGGGACAAGGAGGTCATAACACCCCTGTATTCTTCCCTTATAAGGCCAATTATTGAGTACAATGCCCCCTTTGGCATGTACCTCGCAAAGCACATGCAGCAGCTGGAGAGACCACAGAGGTTCCTCACCAGAAGAATACATGGCCTCAAACATCTACTCTACACAGATAGGCTACAAGCTCTGTCTCTCTACTCATTTTCATACAGACTCCTCAGAGGTGACCTCTTTCTGGGATACAAAGCAATGTCAGACCCAGCCTTGATGAGCCTGCTGCATATCCACAAGTCAAGCTCCACTCGAGTAACCCACATGTGTGACCTCAACCTGCTCTATGACATCAATAGGACTTGTTGGCGGGACAGATTTGTGTCTCAGAGACTTCCCCTTTTGTGGAATAGGCTCCCTCTCCACATAAAGCAGAGTACCTCATTAACCCTTTTTAAGATCAACCTGGATAACTGGAAGGGGAACAGAAAATACACCCCTGGGATTCTACCTGTGTCCCTGCTGGACAGGGGTTTTGGGTGCTGACTTGTCTAAACATAGGTTAAACTCTTGGCTAGGCTTATAAGGGCCTCATGGCCAATAGCCTAGTAACTTCCTGTGATCATATGAAATATCAACAACAATCTATAACAGTTCTGTAATGCAGATGGCATAGGTTTAACTGTATAATGCATTGTAGCATTAACAATAGCAATTCAAAATGTAGCATTAGAAATGTAAGACAAAACTATTATAAGTGTCATGTCTACTGCTGCGAGGGCAGTCGGATACAAGTACACAAAAGTAGAACATTTTTCTGCTAACACAAGAAAAAATGACAGATCTCCCTACAAGGTTATAATACAATCATCTGCAAAGACTGTGCAAACATCAATTAAATATAAACTAAAAATACAGGTCATGTCGCATTCTGTATAATACTTTTTGTAATCTAGACATGGCTATGCCAAACATAAGTGCTAAAGAAATGCCAATAAATTAAAAATATATATTTTCAGAAGTCAGTGCATTTCACCTTTTAATGTTAATCAAAAAAGCATTATGTGTTAAATAGCAACATACCTTGACAAACACAGCAGTGTAGAAAACAAATAATTCTCCAAAGTTGTGTTTACTTAGCAGTATCAAGCTCTCTGGATCCAAACAGTCTCCCCAGTATGATACAAAAGTATTAGCTGCACTATTACCTTTATATAGTGCAGAGTCAGCACTGTGAGTATGCAAATGAGGTGTTAAATCATAAGTATTCCTGAATGCTACAATCTGCACAAAGTATAGGGAATGGAAACAGGTGCAAGAAATAAGTGATTACATGCACATGCCCCCTAGCACTGCAAGGATGACTACTGAGAAGTGTTACTTGCTAATGGCTTGTAGGCATCTATGACTACTCTAACTGTGGGAGCAATCAGGGTTTCACAGACTTCCTTCTTTCATGTACACCTACTGAGGGTGTGTCAGAAAAACAACATTTCACAAAAGTCTGAAAGTAGATTGACTGATTTAGGACAGCAACCTTCCTAACATTCAGCTGCTGGCTTTAATGACCACAGTAACTGCCCCTTAGTAAGAAATGTTCATATTCAAGGGAGTACTTTAAGCACTGATACAGATAACATACAGAATAAAATGGATAGAATTGCTCTGAAGAAAGCATAGATGAGGGAATGAGGAACCATAAAGAAAGAGAGAGAAATACACTTGCAACATTTGCACTCTTTGTTTAATATTGTGTGAGTGCATGGGTATCCTATCTGTTGGGAATATCACAATTATCCAGATGTTTACTAACAAATGAGAAAGGCTAACATTCATAACTTGTTTCTGTTGCACTTCCAATGTGACTTGAAATAATTAAACATTATTAAGTACATCTAAACACTGTTTCACCTTGCAAATATATGTGTTTGTCTGTGGCAAATATGCAAAATACTTTTAGGTGATTGCTCTTACTACCCTTGTTTGAGCATTCAAATCCAAACAAGTTCCTGTTGCAAGATAACATATTTAAACATCAGAAATATACATTTGAAGTATTTAATTCCAAATGTTTTCCTTTATCATTTCATTCCATTTGGTATAGCACTCTTTTGACTGGCAGTGGTAATTAACAGTGAATGGAAGTTGCCCATGGTATAAACTGACAAATTGTATTTGGACTACCATCAATAGTGCAATGAAGGCTGGCATTGCTGCACTTTCCTCAACAGTCTAGACAGTACTGAGTGAAGAAACCCAAATCATGAGATTCCTGAACTGCCATCTATAGTGCAATGAAGGCTGGCATTGTTGCAGTTTTCTCAACACTCTGGATAGTTCTGAGTGAAGAAATTAAAGTTTTTGCACTCCTAACTCTGTAGAATAATGTGTAAATGTATTGAGCTTTGAGAAGTACAGGTGATGCAGGCTTTGAAACCCATTCACAGATCATTTTGCTGAGATAGGTCATACTAAATTTTGACACTCATTTTGGTGTATGAATGTGATGATTTGGGAAACTCAAGTAAGGTCAGTACTGAGTAAAAGTGACAGATACATAATTTGAAATTGTATCAGTATTAATTGTGTGTGGCGTTTGAAAGCATTTCTGCTGTTCCCTGTGCTCTTCTTCATTCTCATGCTATTAGCTAAAGTCCTGACATTGTGAGACATGCATGATACTATTGCTGCAGGAAGGAGATGTGAGAAGGCTAAATGCATCAGTGTTGTGCAGTAGTAATGCTACTCATTTCTAGATACATGTTATGATTCATGTTTCTTCATGTTATTCCAAAAACATTGTGCAAATGCTCCTGACAAATATTGTCTTCTGCATTTGTAAGCCTCTTGGCAGCATGAACTGCACTTTCATGGCTTAAGGATAAAAGTGTAAATTTTCATTTAGGCTACCTTATGTAGAGCAAATATGTCTAGAATCAGTGTTAAGCATCTGCGGCATGAATAGTACTTACTGCAGAGAATGCACCTGACAGATGTGCAATGCTATGGCAGATGAAGTCTTGTTCAAATCGTGTTTAGAGATCACTTTACAATTATTCACAATATGTAATTTTTTTAAATTTTAGTCTGCATTTGCTCTCTGCTTGGCAGTGTGCAACCACAGTTCATTACCTAAGGAAATTTAGTTTAGACTGCCTTATGTAGTGCAAACATGCCTGCCAATGGTGCAATTTGTTAAAGAAATTCCACCTACCACTTAACTATCTGTATAGCACAAGGTGTACCTGATATGAATGAGAGAAATAAGGTACATGAAACATTGCTCAAATCTTGCTTAGAGAGCACATTGTAATTATTCACAATGTATGCTTTTTTTTTTTCATTTTAATTTGCATTTGCTCTCTGCTTGGCACATACACTGGTCAAAACCTAACAAATAAAACTGAAAACATACCTGGCAATGGTGTGTTTTACTCAGAGCTCTGGGCAGTACTGAGTGGAGAAAATCCACCTGCCATATACAGTGCCTATGTCTGTGGCACAAGGTGTATGTGCATTGAG
Source organism: Protopterus annectens (assembly GCF_019279795.1). Taxonomy (NCBI): domain Eukaryota; kingdom Metazoa; phylum Chordata; order Ceratodontiformes; family Protopteridae; genus Protopterus; species Protopterus annectens. The sequence goes on from NC_056725.1 coordinate 910,011,150, forward strand.
TTTAGACAAAGAACACAACTGATTAAGGTTTTGAATCCAGCTAAAAGATACTTTTACAAAGGGTGTAAGAATATTATTTCCATAACATTTTGATTAAGACTGTAACATTAAAGAATAAAGTTAAACATGTTTCTTGCAAGCAATGTGTCAGTAATGCTTGCATAAGTAAACGTTTCTATTCAGCCTATATCATTAATGTTTCACATATAACCTCAAGCTAACGTGAGTCCAATTTCTTAAACTAGACAATGATGATATTTAATATAAAATTCACTTCCATATGTATGATGGACATAATAGCTTTGTTATGATCATCATCATGACTCATCACATATCCAAACTAAGTGTTTAGGACAGTTATGTCTTGTGAGCTCTGTATGCATGCAACATACCCCAAATTGTTACTCAGCTCATTCAACTTTGTCCATCTGAAATATACTCAAAAAATGAAATAATGATATTTGCATAGCAATTCATTCACAGCACTAATTAAAATCAAACATATAGAGACCTCTCTGAAGTGTATCTCTATGCATTCTCAAACAAGTATAGTTCTAATTTTCAAGCTTAAAGGGTAATTCTCCTGCAATAATGTCAATTAAAAACTTGCATTTCAAATTTTGATTGCTTTATCCAATGGGTTTGATTCTCAGCTGGTACAACAATATTTTAATATTGTGTAAGCCCCAACATTACAACATGTCACAGTTCATTCTCCTTCTCTTTCAGTCTGCAAGAATTAAAAGCCATGTCATTAAGCATTCCATTGTTGAACAATGGAAACTGTGTCAATAGGTTGAGCATGACAATTAGTAAGTCCCATAGCCACATTTCTCACTTTTACTGTTATGTGATGTAAGTAGCGCAAGGTGTCTAACAAGGAGTCCATCAGCTTTCAATTGTACAAATGCACTTAGCAAGGTTGTGTGTTTTTGCACACAATCTGTTACCAATGAGATCTGAATTGGGAGCTAATTCAGACATATTTTGTTAGCTTGACTTTTGCATGCATGGCTGGTGAGGGAGATAACTGTGCTAAATTTAGAGCACAATGGTGAGGTGTTGCAATTATAGGTTCATAGGTTAGTACTAAGCTAATGGCCCTTGTGGGCTATTTTAAGCCTAGCCAATTACCCCATGTGAGAATCAAATCCTGCACCTTGTGTCTGTAAGGTAAACACCTTAACCATTATGCCAACCTTCCAACCTGAAGAGTAAAGGATAGATGTCTCATTCATCGTGAAGCGCTACTGCTGTAGACTGCTGCAGCGGGATTATACTGGGTCTCAGTATAAATCTGTGGCTTGGAATAGCTTAGCCAAGGCTGTCTTCAGTGCAACTGACATTACATGCACTGGGGATCAGTGCCATCATCATTTCAGTAGTCTAATGAAGCATATGAAGGACCTACTATGTCAAAGAGAGGCTGAATTTAGGACCACAAAGACCATTCAGTTATGTAAGTATACTGAGCCACCACCTGGCTATGATATAGCATTAATGATTTAGCCAGCCAATGCAGGTGCTCACTATGCTTTCATGTATATATTTTTCATTTTTTGTATTGTACAGCTGCAGAGGAAATCACTGCAAACTGTGAGACACATCAGGAGAGATAACTTGCCTCAGAGAGGCACAGGATAAGAATAACCAAAACCAAGAACCAAAATACCTGCAAAGGTATAGCGTAAGAAGAAAGCTCAGCGTTCTCGGTAGGACTGCTGTATAACTAAATAGCTGCTGGTATACCAAAGAAACGAATCCAAGGTCCATAAACGCAAAAAAGTATTTATTGTTGCAAAAACCAGTAGAAACGTCGACCTAGGTTTCGTTCGTGTCACCGAACTTCTTCAGAACAATAAAAACAATACAAAAACCTCTTAAATACTTGACTAAGGTTGCAATGAATGCCTCAATTAATCAATTAACTTCCCGCCAAAAAACTATTACATATATACACACATATACATACCAGCAGCATCAAAGAACCTCATGCTATCTTACAAATGCAATGTAAATTATTAAAATTCTAAATATACCTAAAAACAACATACACATTGTACATAAAACATTGAACATTATGCATTATTACATTATTCATTAAAAAACATTGAAAAAGTGTGTCTGTCTGCTCACAATATAATATAACCCTAATAGAAATTGTATAAAGTCAAAACTAAATACAAAAGCACTACAAACTGCTCATAATTTATAAATTACATTGCCACAAATTGTTCACATGAAAAATATATATACATAAACCGAAATCAGTAACCTTTTATGTTGTTAAACCGTAAAATAGGTTTTATACTGATATATTCTTCTTCTTACGCTATACAGGATAAGAATAACTCAGGTCCGAATTCAAGCCAGAAATGTATTTTCATTTCCTCAAGCACTAACATCTTGAGCAAGTATACCTCAATTTCCATTTCAAGCATGTATACCTTCATCAATAACTTTTGCTGCTTGCAAAAGTCAATGAGAGCAGCTTAATTGCGTGTGGGTTCAGTAAACAGAAGACGGAATTACTTTTTTATTACTGGATGTATTTATAAAATATTAACAGGATTAAAATGTCAGAAAGAATCAAATTATGGTAAATGCAATAATTACATTTGAATGCATATTTCCTATCCATCACAGGGAAATAAAGAGTACTCTTTGTTATATCATAGCAGTGAGATTTGTTTATTTTATGACATGTAAATACCTTTCCATCATATATGGATGTGGCAAAGGTGTGCAATAGTAAATTATTATAACTGTTTATGCATTGTCAAACAAAATTTATTGAGAAAATTTAGTAATGAAACATGTTGTGTATCTAATTATTTTTTTTGTCTTTACCCACCCTGTATTCTCTTGTTTATTGATTTATTATTTTTTTTTGGGGGGGTATAATTTATTAACAATCTGCTTTTTACATTCCTTGCTGTTGAAAAATAAATGACCAACAGCACACAGAGGTAGACCAACTTTCACAGATGGCAGCATAGATGCCCAGCACATCTGGTTCACAACCCTTCAGTGTTACCTCCACAACTCCTGACAATGGTACCATCCAGGAGCATTACCAATGGAGGTGGTGATTTTGTCACTTGCAGGACCTGACAGGGTTGGTAGAGGATATCATGGAGATGGGCTTGGTGCACATATTGACAGGGTTGAAAAGGTCCTGTGTTGAACTGCAAAGATGATGCCATGTGTGGCACTGACCCAGGGAGCTGTTGCAGGAGACAGTGATGACAGTTCTGAGGGGGAGGACTAGATTCTCATTGCTCTCAAGTTGGACATAAGTGCACCTCCAATGTCCCCTACCTATCCCCAACCATGGTGTCCCCTAATCTTTTATGTCCATCACCATCCCTGTCTGTCTTGTATGTCCTGTATGTCTGTGTATGCTTCTAGCCTACCTTATCTATCTTAACCTCTCATTCCTAAGCACCTTTCCTAACATTCCTCTTTCTCCAGAAAAAAATAAGTAAATAAAAAATGGGCACCTGTCCCACCCCACAAAAAATACACCCCATACATATATCTCCTCTTTGCCTATGTTTCATCTTAACACACTTGATTTGGTGTGGTGACTCTCCAAATTCATAAAATTGTGTGTACAACTGTACATTTATGTAGTAAAGAATTAGATAAGTATGGCATTCTCCCTTGTCCATCCTGAAAATTCCTATATTCTTTACCCTGTGTCCTTCCCCCTGCTTGCCAACCCCATTTTCACCACTGTCCAATACATTCCTTTTTCACACATTTAATCTGGTCAAAAATAGATTCACTCACAATACACATGGCCAGAAATGGCCCATGGAAAAACCTTCACTTTATATCCCTGGCATTTGTACAGAATTTGGCGTAGAGCTATAATGCTAAGTGACAGCTCTATGTCACTTTTGACTGAAAAAGCTGAAGATTTTATTTTAATCAGCAGTGGTCCAGTTACATTCACACAAATGTGTTTAAATCTGCTACATTATGGTAATACAGAATGAAGGCAGAAGTGAGACACAGATAATGGAACGTTGCTTTGGCTGGTGGATGCAGTATGTAAGAGTACCTTCTTTCCTGTTTTAACTCCCCCACCTTTTTTTTTTCTCTTGCGCTAATCTATTAATCTTAAGGAAAGGACAGCAGAAAAAGAAAGGAAGTTAATATGAAAGTAGGACTGCTCCCAAACTACTTGTTATTTTTGGTAATTTTGTTTCTGGAATAGAAACACCTACAGCTCGTGTGCATTTGCCATTTTCTAATAAATTTTTTTGTGGACTGTTATTGGCATACCTACTTATTTATTTATTTATTTATTGACCGGAAAGTCCACTTGGCCAAGGACCCATTTTCAGTGGAGGCCTGGGGAGAAAAGCTCCAAAACAGTTACAGAAATTTATATATAATAAGATATATAAATGGTATAGGCAAGAAACAGATGTTAAATATTACAATTGAAGAAGTGATACAATCAAAAAAATGTCCTTACACAGAGTCCTACTTTGAATTCAAATGACCAGGTGTATAGGTTGAATTTTCATAAGAAAATCATTTTTATGCAACTGTTATATCACAACATAAAAAGTAATAAGAATATAATGTTTATACATAAATATGTGTCATTTTTAAGCCTGACGTGTTCACAATAATATACATTTGCATATGTGTGTGTGGGAGGGGGGACTGAAGACAACTGAAAGACACACTTTTCCTTTGAACTGACTGTTTTACAAATATTCCATTTTGCCAATTTTAGAAGGTCATTCTGGCCAGAATTTGACCTTACTAACAAATGACAATGGGCCGGATTCACGAAGGCTTGCACGGAGTCTAAGAGTAGAGTAAGACTCCAGACAGCCAATATGTCTGCCGAGAGATCCAGGAACAGCCGGCAGGGGTGTGCATGAGAGCTCCTAAAACTACTCTTGCACGGACAGTGTTATGTTATTCAAATTACCTCATTTGCTGCTGAAAGCTATGCAAATGAGGTAAATTTGCGATCCAGGAAACACTAACCTGTCCAAGTAAGAGTAGAGTTACTTGCAGAAATGTACTCCATTGGTAACGGAGTACAGTTCTGCAAATAGCAAAACGGAGCTATGACAGCTCCAAATAAAGGATGCATCCAGTTAAGGAAGCATGGCAATGGCCAAATATAAGGCCATTGGCATTATTATCTGTTGCAAACTAATAAAAAATTTTTTCCCCGATCTCCGATGTTTAAGCGTAGAGCAGTGCCATGCAAACGTGCAGCACTCTAAAAACCAAAAAATAAAAAAAAAAAGCCAAAAATAGGCATTTTATTAAAAATATTCTTTTGCCATGCAGGTGAATGGCAGGCTGAAGACAATATGGCTACTGAGTAGTGGTTGCTAAGGGGGGAAGCTCAGTTTGAGAGATGTAACCAAGCATTTGTAAGCATTAGTAGGCAATCCTATGCAAATGAGGATAAGGATAGTGAATCCCAATTTTCCCTGCCATGTGAACCATGTCCCTAGAGTGTAAGTGTAGGATTAGGGGAGTAGTAGAGTAGAAAATAGGTGACATCATGAGGTGGTACGTATCAAAGACTGTAAGTTTATTGGAGCAGAGTGACATGTGTTTGCTGTGAGTTACTCAGGACTGGAAGAGGCGTGTCCACAGTTGTCTTAGCTGAAACCCAGAAACCGAAGGTGCACGCCATGGATATCACTAAAGTTTTTTGCAAAGATGCTTACACTGTGTGCATGCATGTGTGCGCCTGTAAACCCGTCTAAGCCTGTGTGCATGTGTGTGCACCTGTGTAAGCCTGTGTAAGGCTGTCTAAGCCTGTGTGCGTGGATGTGCACCTGCCTAAGCCTGTGTGCGCGCGTGTGCACGTGTGCGCTTGTGTGCATGTGTATGTGCTCGTATGCACATGTTTGTGCTTGTTTACGCGTCGCTGCCCCCTGTGGAAACAGAAAGGGAAAAGGAAGGAAAATAAGTGGTAGGAAGTTAACCAAGGAGAACTAGCAGAGCTGCCAGGTGAAATCAATCAGAATCAGACAATTACACAGGCAGTACACTAGCCCAGCCCAGCCCAGCACTTAAAACTCTGCATACAACATTCCCCCATGTTTTTCTCAGAAACACTGCAACACTTCAGTATACAAAGAAAAGTTAAAACTTAAAAAGCTTAACTGAGACAAAAAATGTTAGGGGCTGCCATTGCTATTATAAGGCAACATGTGCAAGAAGCTGAGGGTGGTGCCATTGTGAATGCTGCTGAGCAACCCACAGTGAGGAGACGGAGAAGAGTATACAGACCCAGGGTAACCTACCAGGGGCTACATGAGCTAGAGATAGTGGAGCACTATAGAGTAGACAGAGACCTCCTGCAGCAAATTGTTGAGCTGTGCAGGCCACGCCTCACACACAGACCCAACAGAGGGGAACCCATCCCAGTGGAAACAAAGGTATGTGTTGGCCTAAGAATACTAGCAAAAGGTATCTTCCAGAGACCAACTGGTGATATGATGGGGATTTCACAGCCATCAGCATCCAGGTTACTCCACCAGTTCCTGAATGCCATGTCAGCATATGTCGGTGATCATGTATATTTCCCCAATTCCCATGAGGCATTGGCCAGCGATATGTGTCTCTTCCAGCAAATAGCGGAATACCCTGAGGTAGTGGGTGCAATTGACTGCACGCACATACACATCAAAGCACCAGCCAGTGAGCGAGGTAGGGCCTAAATCAACTGCAAGGGCTTCCCCTCCATCAACTGCCAGGTCGTTTGCGATGCCCAGGGCATAATACTGAATGTGTGTGCTGGCTGCCCTGGAAGCTACCACGATTCCCATATGTGGCATCTGATGCAGCTGTACCAGACATTTGCCAATGGGGACATCCCTGACGGTCACCTAGTGGAGGATGCTGGATATGCACTGGAGCCGTGGCTGATGACACCCATCAGAAATGCACACACACCTGAACAAGAACTCCATAATGAGGCACATGCACAAACATGAAATGTAATCGAACGTGTGTTTGGGATGCTCAAGTCACAGTTCCAGTGCCTGGACACATCTGGTGGAGACTTGCAGTACTCACCAACTACATGTACCCAAATTGTCATGGTATGTGCCATGCTACACAATATGATCCTGCAAAAACAGCTGCAGCAGGAACAGCATGGGGCAGGGCCAAACAGTCCCCCACCATTGCCAAAGCCTGCACAGGCATAGTGTGACTCGGAGGAGGAACAACATGAGCCTGCCCCAGTAGGCAGAAGGAGGTGTGCCCAGTATGCCTTGGCCTTGACAAAGAGGCAACACATAGCACATACACTGGCTCAATAGGAACCCTGGAAATGATACCTCTCTCTGACTCGTACATGAAATAAAAGGGATGCCTAACTTGACACTACCTGTTTACACACATGTATAGGGAGTGTACTATGTGCATCAGACATAGGCAGCCCTACAGTACCACCTGAGGCACGATTGCCATATTTTAAGCAATATAAAGTAGTGCTAGGCAGCTTTTACCACTAATTAGTATATGTAAACAAAATATCCCATGCCAACTAGCGCAACGTCGTGCAACGTTGAGCAATGTTGGGTAAGGCAGGGCAAAGTCGGGCAAAGTTGAGCAAAGTCAGGTAAACATGCTCATATCGGCTTTACTGTTCCTTAAGCAGTCTGGTCTGCCCAGCATGAAAATAAAAAGCAGTGACAGGGCTCGAACCCAGGGTACTGAGCACTATAGTCACAGTACTGAACCACTAAGCCATGACAGCATTTCACTAGCACAGACAAAGCAGGACAATTGTACACTAATGCAAACACAAAGAAATGCTGTAGCATGCCCCTAAAGAGGCATATGGGTAACCTCCCCCACAGGCCTATGTAGACAGAGAACAGCAGGCCAGGTGGTGTGATGTGGGTTGGGTAGGCTATGAAGTCGCAAACTAATATACGTGACAGTGGATGCCAAGATCTGTAGTACAGTAGTATGCCTCAAGCCAGTACGATTGGCAACAGTACAGACTGAAATGGAGTACCTTACATAGCAGTGCAGGCCTAGCAAATCTGTATAAGTGTCAGGTGAAACCTTCATCCTATGTACACCCACAGTAACAATCAGGTGTGCCCCCGGGTAGAAATGTACAAAGAATAGCTGTCCCCCCTGTATGTAGAAATGTTGATAAGTCTATGCAAAGTATTTCTTGGAAGCCCTGCAGGCACAGCATGATCCCTGTTGATTTAGAAAACAAAGGTGAGCCCTGCTGTAAAAATACAATTTGATTTTCCACACACATATAGCATAAATGTCTATAGCGAGCGTGCTCACACACTTCAACAAATGTAGTTGATTTCATTCAGCATCACACTGAAAGGTCATAATGGGCGTGCTCACATACTTAGGCTAAATATGGAGATGATAATAAGGGATCTATGGACAAATGTGGTTAGTCATCTCTACTTCCAGAAACACATTCACAAAGTTGTCAGAAAATCATGCTATGTGTTCACACAACCTGCCAAGGTCTCTGCATGTAGGTCAAAGGAGGTTCCCTCTACTCATCAGTCATCAGACCCATCAGAAAGTACCACAACACATTTGCGATGAATCTGACTAGGCACTGTCAGCAGCTGGAAAGACTACTGAAGTACCTCAACAAGAAGATTACTGGCCTCAAACAGTTGCCCCATGCAACAAGACTGAATTTAACCCAATCTGTACTCTGCTGCATACTGTCTACACAGGAGATCTCTGCACAACAGACAGGTCTATGTCATGGCAACACTCAGATCTGTTCTGAGTTACAGCTCAATGGCACTAAATATACAGACCCAACTGATGTTTCCAACATCCTGGCAGATAGGATCAGTGTTAACTTTACCCCCCTCTCACCCATGAAAGAGCACATCACTATAATGGAAGACTGCAAAGTTGTCATCATGGCTGCACAGGTAAAAAAACATTCTCCAAAGCCAGTATCACAGCAGGCATTGGACCAGATAACTTCCCAGACTGTGTTCTACACAAACCACAGAACGAACAGACACCACACCAATGTACCATTTTCAGTCATAGCCACACCTCAGGCTTTGTGCCAGCTGAATGGTGCACAGCAACGGTTATCCAACTACACAAGGGTGGAGACACCATGGACTCCAGAAACTACCACCCCATTAGCCTGATGAGCCTGCCCTTCAAGGCCATGGAATGTATTATCATGCAACTTATAAATAAATACATTTGTAATCCCCAAACTCTGGACCACAGCCATGTTGGGTGTGTATAATGCAGATCATGTCTCCTAAACCTGATAGATGACATTGAAGCAGTCACCAGAACCGTAGACAAGGGAAAGGTGGCTCACACAGACTATGTAGATCCTGCCACAGTTTACAACACCACCCCACACTCTGTAAATACAGACAAACCTACTAAACAAGGTATAAATTGCTATGTCACAAGATGGGTTGCCAAAAGGCTTACTGACAGAACACACACTGTGAAAGTAGCAGACTCCATTTATGACTTTGGACCAGTGACGAGTGCAGTACCACAGGGTCCAGTCCTGGGTCTTGTCCTGTTTAGTATCTACTTCCCTGAAGTAAACTTTAACATGGAAGGTCTGTGGCTACTGAAGTTTCCAGATGACTGCAAACTAGGAGCCATAATTGTAAACAATAAAGATGTGGATGTCCTACAAAAGGGCTTCACTGAGACAGATGGCTGTTGTCAAAGCCATGGGCTCAAGCTCAATGCCAAAAAGTGCATTGTTATCCCCTTTGTTAAAATCTCTGTAGCTATGAACTACAACATAGGTGCTAGTATACTTCACACTGAAAGTGTGACAAGAGACTTCGGGTCACAGGTGGACAGTGGACACAACTGTGATAATCACATCCCCTCAGTAGTCAGGAAATCCTCCTATGTGGCACACCTCATCACAAAAGGTGTCTCATGCAGAATAGAAGAGGACATTGTTCCCCTCTACTCATCACTCACTAGAACCATAATAGAGTACAAATCCCCTTTTGCTATGTACCTCACAAGACAACTACAACAACTGGAAAGCCTGCAGCAATACCTCACAAAGAGCATTAGCGGCCTGAAATACATGCCATACACAGACCATCTCAAAATGGTCCACCCGTACTCCCTTGCATATCGCCAACTCAGAGGTGTTCTCTGCCTAACATACAAAGCTATGTCAAACACAGAGCTGTTGGACATGCTCCACATAAAACACTCACATTCCTTCTGATCTTCGGACCCCAAACCATGAGTGAAATACCAAAGGAAGGGGTGTATCCATTTACCTTATGGATATCCACGCCTTCAAGTTAGTGGCACAGCATGAGGCCTTGGAGACCATGCAAGTGCAACTAAACTTGGGCAAAGCTGCTTATCAGATTGTAGCCTGCTACAGATCACCTACCTTGTCTCAGGAAACTCAATCAGTATTCCTGAGAACAGTGGAAAATACAAAGGTCCTATCAAACACCATTATATGAGGAGATTACAACCAGCCAAACATTGGGTGGGAGAATTACTCATGTACAACATCCTTTGCCCAATATTTCCTAGAGTTTAAAAACTCTAAAACCCTGGAACAGCTGGTCAACATTCCCACTAGAGATGACAACATACTGGACCTGATCATCACCAACATGGGGTACCAGTGTACCACAACAGAGATAAACCCCTTGCTGGTAATATCAGATCATAAAGTAATCACACTGGACATCCACGTCCTGCTCCCCCCCCCAGTCAATGAAACCACAGTGAAGACATTTTCAAAAGCAAACTGCACACTTCCCAAGACAATGTGGAAAGTTCCAAACCCCCCCTTGCTATAGGCTAATGCTATACAATCTGCCGAATCATTAACAAGTGCATCCTATGAGCATCTACAGGGATGCATTGATTGAGACATCCCAAATTAAACCAAGATGCACTCCTCCAAAAATAAGAAACCAATCTGGTGGTCGTCGCCCATAAATAAGCTAGACAACAGCAGGAGGAAACAAACACATGATAGAGCAAACTTCACAAAAGGAAAGGCATCACTGATCATTATTGGGAAGAAACAATGATCGCTCATAAAATAATACAAGGCCAGTTTCTAGAGACAAATTGCCAATTTATGTAAGAATAACAACCACAAAGCCTTCATTAGCTATACCAAACATGTAGGTGGCAACTTCCAAATATGCTGTTAGCTACTGAAAAATGGCAAGAAATACACTGAACCAACTTACATTGCCCACATCCTGAGGGACAGGTTCAGTGAAAACTCCCCCCCATCACCCCCAGAAGGGCCTGTGTCCATCCCAGAAGAATGCAGAGCCCCAGACTTCATGGACATGCAGGTAAAGACAGCCCTCTCCAAATCTAAGAAAACAGCATCAGTGGGACTGGATGGTGTCCCAGGCTGCGTCTTACACCAGCCCCAAAAGGAACTACACCCTAACCTACATTCACTGTCCAGACTCAATTGTACCACAGGCTATGTACCAAAAGAATGGCATACACCAACAGTCATCCAGCTCCACAAAGGGGGGTGCCACAACAGAACCTGGAAACCATTGCCCTATAGATCTACGCAGCTGGTCTGCAAAGCTATGGAGCAAATTATCATGGAACCCATAAACAGAGACATTAGGGACCTCCAGACACTGGACTCTACCCAACCTGGCCTTGTTAAAGGCAAATCCTGTCTCCTAACCCTAGTTGACTTATTTGAAACAGTTACCAAGGACATAGATGGAGGTGAAAGTAGTCCACACAGCCCATCTGGACCTCTCTAAGGACTTTCTACACCATTCCCCACTCTGTCATCATGGGCAAGCTTACCAGCTTGAACATTAACAGCTATGTCACAGGATGGGTGGCCAAGTGGCTCACAGATCAAACACACATGTTCAGGGTTGCGAGTGCCATGTCCGGCTCTAAACCAGTCACAAATGGCATCACACAAGTCTTGGTCTTGGGACCCCACCTGTTCAGTAGATACTGCTCTAAGGTACAGACAAGCATGGGAGGAGTATGGCTGAACAGGTTTGCAGATGACTGCTAACTGTGGTCCATAATCAACTCCACGGCTGACACAGACATCCTCCAGACGGGTCTTACAGAGACAGATACCTGGTGTCAAAACAATGCCCTCAAGCAGAATGCCAAAGAATGCATAGTCATCCCCTTTGGATAAAACAAAGTGCACACAAATTACCACATAGGTGGTAATCCAGTATGCATAGATAAAGTCATTATGGCCCTGGGGACACATGTAAATAGTAAACTCTCCTTTGATGATCACATGGCCAAAGTGTTTAGACATTCCTTCTAAGTAGCCCACCTAATGTCACCTAATGTAACCCACTTTGTCTAGTCTGATGATGTCACCATCTTACAAATATACCAGTGGAAAGGAGAGCTCACAGTAATGTGCATAGCATATCGTGTAAATACGTACTCCTGTAGTGTCGTAAGGTTGGGGTTTGAATCCTGCACTTGACAAGTGTGTGTGTTTGTGTGTGATCTCCTTGAAGAGGAGCAACTTTTTTGGAGAGTAGTAAAACACCTTAAAAGTAGTATACTAATCTTTGCCAAGTCTGATGATGTCACCATCCTACAAATATACTTGTGGAAAAAAAACTCCCAGTAATGTGTATAGCATGTCGTGTTAATGTGTACTCCTCTAGTATCATATGAAGTAGTTAGGTAGGGGTTTAAATCCTGCATGTGACAACTGTGTGTTTGTGTGCAATCTCCTTGGAGAGGAGCAACCTTTTTGGAGAGTAGTAGAACACCTTAAAAGTGGTATACTTATCTTTGTCAAGTCTGATGATGTCACCATCCTACAAATATACCTGTGGAAAAGAGACCTCCTAGTAATGTGTATAGCACGTCATGTGAATGCGTAATCCTTCTAGTATCATGAAGTTGTTAGATAAGTCTGTATGATACCCTTGTGGAGGATGTGTGTGTCATCTGGAGAATGCATTATAGGCCACAGTATGCATTTCCAGACGTGGACAGACATATCCCTATTGTGATTGCTTGTACTTAAGAGAGCTATATGCCAAACAGGAGTGGTCTCAGTTATGGGTGCAGGTGAATACCACTGGTTACTGGCATAGTATAGTACCTGAAGGATCCAAATGTTACTGTGTGTCCTACATCTGTGTGTCAGTTGTCAAGACATCATCTAATGATTATCTATGGTGAGGTTGTTGAGGTTATGTATACTACCAGAATGCAAAACAATGACAGATAGTAGCAGTATCACCCACAGCACAGTGTCAAACCATGTCATACACACATGTGTACTCAAGTACCAAAATGTGTGTAGTACAATGCATACTGGCCACCAATAGAGACGATGGAGTGTTACTTTGTAACACAGGGCATGTCACCCTGCCCATGTGTCCACTATGGACGTACATGCAGACAGTGCACCTCCACCATGTTCACAAATGCACACCTGCAAATCTGTGCTACAAACATCCCACAAGTACTGTCCACTCTCCAACACATGCTGTCAATACTACACACATCAGCCAAGTGGCACATGGGTGGACAATACACTATTGGAACTAACACTGGTGTAAACAATACTACATTGAACAAAATATCAGCGGCCAACAAACTTGAAGGAATCCACACAGCCAGATCAATATTAGCGCTTTCTTTCACTTTTTATTTTAAACGTGAACTTCTTCAGAAAAAACGGGAGATCTCCCCTACTCCCGTTTTATACCAAATGACAGGAAATGATGTACATTTGTGATTTTCCAAGTAATTTACCAAATACTTTTTGATAGATATTAATAATCAAACTCGGCAATGTCTAATTTAACAAACATACATACATATGTATATTTATACACACATGTGTAAATAGTATCTCACCTTTATCTACATATCAATTCATAAAATATAATTATAATGGTACTTAATAAAAAATTATTATTTAAAAAACCTTTTGTAAATAATTGGTTACTTATATTCAGACCTCTCTATACAATACTATAAAATAGTGATAAGTTATAAGAAAAAATATGATAACATGTATATTTGTGTTTAAATAATTTTTGACTTTAAAAATGACAAATTAAGTGATGCATAACAATTACACCTTTCATCATAAATATAAATCCATTGTTGTGTTTTGTAATTTCTCATATAGATATTTTAAAATAAATAGTGAATACCTTTACTTCATCTAGAACATAACAGAGTCTAATGAAATGTTAATACACATACATGTAGATGTCTATATGTACAAATATCTGAATCCCACAAGTTTGAAATGCAAACCACCTGAACAAACTCCGGAACCACCAATGAGCGACACAATCCAGATAGACACCACGATTGTCAGATCAAAAATTTAATCCACATAACGCCAAACACAAGTACTCCAAGCAACATAACATGTGAAAGAAGCGAAACACAAACAGGAGATAGCACCCTGGAACACGCAAAAATAATGACAGCAGTTAAGCGCTTTCAACCATAAACAGCTGGTCTTCCTCAGAACTGCTAAAGGAAGCGTTCAGTCAGTTTAAATCAACTTTTAGGCGCCAAAAAAGTGCATATCCCTTCTTAAAGATATATTTACACATATGTTAATAACCATTAATAACTAATAACTGATCGCTGAATATACCCACTTATTTTGCTCACCCTGATATGGATGTTAGTGTAAAAATCACTCCAAATTAATATAATTTAAAATTTAAAAGTGTTAGAATGTAAAAATATAAAAATATACTTTTAAAATATACTTTAATGTATACATGACCTTCTAATGCTGTCAATATGAATAAACTATTGTAATGATAAATACAAATTTTGTACATATTAACTGTATTAAATCTATTAGTTATTACATTAAAAAATAATAATAACTTATTCCTAGTATTTTTATAGATAACATTCATTCAACAAGTCTATAAAAACAGTACATATAATGTATAAACGAAGTCTTATCAGTAATCTAATAAACTATACAATGTGTGAAAACATTATGTAATACAATTAATTATGTATAAAACTAATATATGAAGTGATAATATTTAATTATAAAATATAAAATATATAACATATTTAATAATATAAAAAGTGTATAAACCTAAACTAGATGTACTGAATGTCATAAATTCACAAAAATTCACAAAGATATATGTAGATTTAAAAATAAATATAATTATTGAGTGCTAATAAAGAGCTAATATATGTACATTGTGAAACATGTAAAATCCTTACTAGTCACTGGTAAAGCGATATATAAATTATTTAAATCTCTACAATATTGTCACTATATTAATAAACTTTTGATAGATATATTGTCATTCAACCCCGGTGGGCAAGTTGCATCAGTATACAACTGCCATCAAGCCTCTCTAAAGGCTATTAGTCCTTTGGCGTCGCCACCCATGGGGTTACTGGGAATTTCCTCCAATATTGAAAATTTGAAAGTGTGTTCTGCACCCAATGAATGAACGTGTCTATACAAAGCATTAGTAACATCCTTCGTCCTAATGCAATATAAATGGTCATATATACGCTTTTTCAGACTACGTTCAGTCCTCCCCACATAATATGCGTCACAGGAGTCACATATAGCTAAATAGATAACATTTTTAGTATTGCAATTTCCATTTTTGCATATAATAACACTTCTATGTCCATTCTTTAATACAATTCTACTATCGCAATACATATATTTGCAATAATTGCAGAACCCACACTTTCTACTTCCTATATAAGGTTTAAATTTCTTACTTACTCCTGTGTGATGTTCTAATAATTTTTTCATATTTTTACCCATCCTATATACGAATTTTGGCTTATTACCCAATATACTGACCAAATATTGATCACTGCTTATCAAATACCAAAATTTTAGAATAATTTGTTGAATTTTATCAGTGGCAATATTGTAAGGTAAAATACATGCCCTTAGATAACTCGGTCCCACACCTTTATTATTCAAATTGGGGCAAATTTGAATGTCTCCTGACCCCAGTAGTGGTTTATACTTGGTACCCCAGTGTTCTAATATATATGTCACAATCTCTGTCATCATACTTCTTGGATAACCCCGTTCTAAAAAATAACTTTGAATTTGTGTTAATTCGATTTTCATATCTGTTAACTCGGAAACCATTCTTGCGGCTCTTATACATTGTCCTTTAAAGACATTGTATTTGACCTTAGGAGGGTGACAGCTGGTATAATCCAAGTAATTATTAGAGAAGGTAGTCTTCCTATAAATTTTAGATGTCACTTTCCCCTCATCATGTGTTACCAAGGTATCCAAGTATGGTAAACCTATAGGATCTATAGCGTGAGTAAACTTAAGGTAATCACTGCTATTATTAATAAATTCTATAAAATCTTGCAGATCTTCCTTACTTCCTTGCCATAGTATGTATAAATCATCTAAAAATCTGGAATAATACATGACATTGGAAAAATACGGGTTTTTAAACAAAACTTCATCCTCCCAATTAAGCATGACTAGATTAGCGTAGATGGGGGCACAAGCCGCCCCCATTGCTACGCCCCTAGTCTGCTTAAATAACTCTCCTTCAAAATAAATATAGTTATTTTCTAAGACTAATGACATCATTTCTGTTAATAGACATATGGTGTCCCATTCTAAGTCTGTATGTCTCCTCAAACTATTAGAAAAAGCTTCCAAGCCCTCTTGTTTAGGAATACATGAGAACAAATCGATCACATCTATAGTGATAATGAATTTGGGATTTATGTTCTCTGTATTCGAAACTGGGTACTTAGAAAGGAAACACCACGAATCCTTAACCATATGTGGAATAAGGGTGTATATGTTTTTCAATATTGTATCGATAAACTTTCCCATCTTGAAAGTTTTCGAATAACTTCCCGAAACTATAGGTCTCAGGGGAGGATCATTGATATCTTTATGAATTTTCGGGATGCCCACCATAGTGGCCAACTTGGGATGTTCTACTTTAATGAATTTATATACCTCGTTAGTAATTCTCGCATCCAATAAGTATTCTTCAATATACGAATCAATTCTACGGTAGGCAATATGTAATTCATTCCTGGAAATGGTTTCATAATTTCCTGTATTGTATAAGATATCATAAATTTTTTGTATATATATCATATTATCATAGATTGCAATGCCTCCCCCTTTATCGGGTTTCATAAGTCTTATAGAATTATTGTTTCTCAATGATTGGAGTAGTCCTTTTTCTTCCAAGGTCAAATTAGTATTCTCTTTCAACTTCCTAAGTTGATTATACTCACTATATATCTCTCTAGTGACAACCTTGTCAAAGGTGTCAATAATGGGGTGATTCGAAGGTGTAAACTTACTCTTGATAGACAAATTGTGACTAATATTTACATCACTATCTATACTATTGACATTCTTAATATTCTTGTCTTTAAAAAAAACTTCTAAGTTAATTTTCCTAATATATTTTTTGAAATCTATCAGTACATCAGTTAAAGAAAATTTGGGATTGGGTATAAATTTCAATCCCTTCTCAAACAAGTTAAAATATACCTTGTTAATCTGTAAATCCGTATAATTATAAATGTTAAAATGTCGATATGTTACAACTTTGCCTTCAACTACTACTTCCTTGTCTTTGTCATTATCAATTTCCTCGTAATTACTATCACCTATAGATTTAGTGTGTGTAATGAATGTATTCGATGAGTTCAAATTGCTTGTTAAAATTGTTGATGGTGAAATCCCTCTTACCGTTTCCCCCTGACAAAAAAGCTTGGAATTCTTCTCTGATAAGGGGGGTGATTGCCCTCCAGATGTGTCCGAAAATCCAAATGATTCTGTTTATCATAATTGTCTGCATATACAGATGAAGTATCATCCCTTAACGTTTCCTTATAATCACAATTTCGTCCCCGATTATTCTGCCCTGCATAATAATTCTGTTTTCTCGGCCACACATATACTTGTTGTTTATGATATAATTCCCTATCCCTTTTGATTTTGTCAAGTTTCCTCTTACATAAATTGTCTGCCCATTTTTTGGCCTCGAAATATTGCTTGTTATATAATCTTTCCCAATCCTTAAACAATAAATCGTTGACAATCTGTGTATTTAAAACCTCCACTTCGTGAATAATTTTGCTCAATCTCTCATCATGATACTTCATTAATATACTGATAAAATTAAAACCACATTCATCAAAAAAATTATTGAATTCTTTTGTACTAGAATTAGTCAAATCAATACCTAATAGTAGCTTAAAGAACCTAAGTCCTTTAGGTACAATCTTATAATCTAAACATTTCTGTAAGAACATATTGTCCACCTTGAGTCCATTAATTGTTTTAAGTTTCTTCCCAAGGGAATAAATCATAGACTTCAAGCTAACTGTTTCATTGCTATTACTCCCATCATGAAAAGAAACTACTTTATCAGAAACTTCAACACTGTCCACATTAAAATCAAAAGATAGAAACTTGTTGAATAAGTCAGGGTTTTCCGATCTAGCTGGGGGGCCAATCGCAGACTGCGATGGTTTATGATGCTTGTCTGACCCCTTCGCAATATTTTCTGCTTTATTGGCCGTAACAGTTGAATAAGTTTTAGTAGGTATCATTCTTTTCGGTTTGGTACCTGTCCTCTTTGATTCAAAATCATAATCATATAAGGAGAAGTCAAATGTTAAATCGGAAATGTTGATATTACTACTGGATAGAGGTGCAGTAATATCCAATCTTTGTGTAGGACTGTTATGTCTTGACTTCTGTCCATTAGGTATATCGATACTTTCATCAGAATGCTCAACAAAATGATCTAAAGGATTATCGATACAGTCATTACGATTGCTATGGTCAATATCATGTTGCATACATGAATGCATTACTCGGCCTGTATTAGTCCGGTTAGTGATGCCCGACTTGGTGACAGTAAGACAGGGTGGGCAAGAGTCAGAATTGCTTAAAACACTTTTAAAATCACTTTTCAAATTGTCTTTGTTATTAGTTAACAATGGCAGAACAAATTGGTTGGGTTCAGTAACCCCGGATAATAGTCTTGTAACAAGTGCGGTCAAATATTTAACCTCACCTCTTAGCTCAGCTAATTCGATGTTGAACGCTTCCATGTTCCGTTTACTATCTGGTGCTAAATCCGTTGCTAAAACTGTTTGTACCACTGGCGCTGGATTTACAATGCTGCGCGTGCTAACGGCATTCTCGCCGGAGGCTGCCGAAGTAGGAGACGACATCTGAATCCCACAAGTTTGAAATGCAAACCACCTGAATAAACTCCGGAACCACCAATGAGCGACACAATCCAGATAGACACCACGATTGTCAGATCAAAAATTTAATCCACATAACGCCAAACACAAGTACTCCAAGCAACATAACATGTGAAAGAAGCGAAACACAAACAGGAGATAGCACCCTGGAACACGCAAAACTAATGACAGCAGTTAAGCGCTTTCAACCATAAACAGCTGGTCTTCCTCAGAACTGCTAAAGGAAGCGTTCAGTCAGTTTAAATCAACTTTTAGGCGCCAAAAAAGTGCATATCCCTTCTTAAAGATATATTTACACATATATAATAACCATTAATAACTAATAACTGATCGCTAATATGCCCACTTATATTATTATATTTGTATATTTTTATATTTTTACATTCTAACACTCTTAAATTTTAAATTATATTAATTTGGAGTGATTTTTACACTAACATCCATATTAGTGTGAGCAAAACAAGTGGGCATATTAGCGATCAGTTATGTCCTGTGCACCATCACTCACAGGTATACATACCATGGCTGGATGTGTATCTGTGTGTCACATAGATATCCATTTCTGATTAGAGCATCTGTGTCTTTGGCAGATAATTGTGGACACAGGTTTAGCACATGCATGCTAAGTATACACACAGGATGAGTGGTGCATGTATACCTGATGGAATACCATTGCTCAACATAGCGATTGTACAATGGTTATAGTGTGTGTAGGACATATTGTGTACATGTCAGTGCCAGCCATGACATGGCATGCTCTAACACAACTGCAACATTAAACATCACACATACCCATTGTGTGTCATGTGACCTATACACTCCATAGCATTATAAGACATATATGTGTCACTTTGTACAAATGGTGATTGCTATGCATATTGTGTATAGGTGCATATGTTTGCACACACACAGCAGTGAGGTGCATAACAATGAATGCTATGTGGAGTACAGTGGTTACTGTAACTGGATGGGGTGTAGTACCATGAGCCATCATCATGCAGCATCAAGTGGTCACTCAAGGCCACTAATGTGTGCCAGACCGGCACCTAGCATGCTGTAACTGAACTGCAGTACCATGGCTGCATTCACCATTTCACAGCCAGTTGTTACATGGATTTGTAAGGTGCCCAATAGGGAGCATTGCCTAACATGAATGTGTTATGTGTTGCAGAGTGTTGCACAGCCCCATGATAGGTCCCTACCCCTCAGGTATATTATGTGTGCTGTGTGGATGACATTTGGGATACTGGAGTGTGACCTTACAGCGGGTGTCTGAATACGCCATGTGTAGTATATTAACGTGTACTGCATATGACAATGTTGTGTATGTTGTGTGCATGTGTATCGACTCTGCCTATCCAATGTCCACTACAGTTTTGCCACAATTGTGTGGGATGCTCTGTGTAATGCATGTGTTTGAGGCAGCTACTCACGTTACTGGGATGTGCATAGTCTCACAGCATGCATTATGCATAGGTGTGTTACGTGTACATGTCCTACACCTCACCTATGACATGCACATATATTATGCAATATTAAATGTAGAACACACTCAGCAGCATGGGTCTGCTGGCTTGCTGTCACACCAGAGGGACCTACAAGGATATGAGACAGTTTGTCAGTGGCAACAACTGTGGCATTGCTACTGTGGGTTTGCACTCTTACAGTAGTACAACGGTTGACAGTCACAGGCCTACAGATTATGTTCCAAATTATCAGTATTGCACAACACCAGGCTCCACATCTTCTAACTACACAGTACACATCTCACATATGCATGATCTACCAATAGAGGTAACAGTAGTCTACAGATATGCCATGTTACCTGCACGCTCCATGTCAACTCACTGGGTGGCTCCAGACTCCATGATGATACATGTTTTCTGTTGTTGTTGTTGTTGGCCAGGAGCCACCAGGCTGAGGAGCAGCTCATCCACTCTGGTGAGGGGGGGATGGATGGCTACCCCACCACCTGTGGCAAGCTGTTGTCTATGGACATCAGACGCATGCTGCCAGACATGTCTAAGTAAATCACTGCAGTGATGGTGTACCTCCTCATATGTCCAGTTATGCATGCCTATGTCATTTACCCGACGGACAACATCTTGCCACAGTGCAGTCTGCTCATGCTGGTCCTGGCTGGTTCTTGAGAACAGCAGGGTGTAGTGCTGAACCAGGCTGGTTGTTATCTGCTCATCCTCGGCTGGGCTATATGTCAGATTGCGATGGTGGGCCATGACCCTGGAAGAAATTGAAATAATATGTGTGAGCAAGTCATGTGGCACACTTAACATTCTAAAGTACAGATATCACTGAACTGCCATATATAGCAACCTATTGGCTGTCAGAGGATACACACTTTCAATACCACATATCAGTGCTCATACCACAACTGCCTGACAGTGCCTGGTACGCTCTATACATCAAACCATGTTCTGCACAGCAACAAAGAGAAACCAGTATGTAAGACTATGCAACAGTACATGTCACACTGTATGCGACACAATGCACCACCTAGCCACAGGAGGTATATATCAAGCTAATGCATAAAGACATATGTCATCCATTGCAATGATTGTAAAGTCCACTTACAGTATTACCAGTATACCACACCAGCTGTTGGTGGCAAACCCCTGCCTAACATATGTGCACATTCGTTAGTATAGGTGGCATACTGCTGTACTAGACTATACATGTTGCTAGATACGCACTTATATCCTGTAACACACATATGACTGAGGGCATGTTACAGGCATACCCACACACAAATCAGACATACATACAAGACACAAAGGTATGGCAACCCAGATGAGCTTTACCTGTGTACCATACAGTACTGTGTGTCAGAACTTACAAAACATTATACCTGAGGTATGTAATCTGTGAGGACTACAGGGAACACACATAACAGTGTTTCCAAGCAATGTGGACATACACCATACTGTGCTGTTTAGGCCTACAGCTTCAGGTAGTACTACAGTTCATACGGGATTTGGATTCACCAGCAGTACCAATCAATAAGCATACATGAACTGCTTTAGCCTACAATGGCACACCCCAGTCCACACCAAGGGACTACGTCAGACCATATGCCATACTGCTTTTTCTGCCTAGCAATAGCATACACATCTTTTGCTGGGATCAGAGCTAGGACACAAAATAGCATTACAGAAACAGTTTCCCACTAAACTATCACACATTTACAGAACCTCGACACATTCACCAACACATTCACCATCACACTCAGTCAACCTCACATAGCAATTATTGCAACAAGTACATGTGGGTATGTATCAGTTCATAGGTAGGTAATAGGCTATTGGCCCTTGGGCCTATAGAGGCCTAGCCATATGCTACTCTGGCCTTTGACACACATGTAATTTAATTTTACATGCCCCTGTCCAGCAGAGCCACAGAGGTGATCCCGGTGTGTATTTCCTATCTCCCATCCAATCATCAGGATTATTCTTGACGACTGCTAATGAGGAGCTTGATTTGCTATTGATAGGTGGTTTGTTCCAGAGTATGGGATGACTCTGAGATATGAATCTATTCCTCCAGCATGTTCTATCTATTGAGGTGACAAGGTTTAGGTCCCTAGAGCATGTAGCTCATAGGGATTGTGATCTGTTTACGTGGAGCATGTCCAACAGCTCTGGGTTTGACATAGCTTTGTATGTTAGGCAGAGTGCACCTCTGGGTAGGTGGTATGCAACACAGTCTAGCTGTGGTTTTGTGAGATGGTCTGCATAGGGCATCTGTTTGAGGTCGGTATTACTCTTTGTGAGGTATGTCTGTGGCCTTTCCAGTTGCTGTAGATGTCTTGTGAGGTACATACCACATGGGGCATTGTACTCTATAATGGGTTTTATGTGTGATGAGTAGAGGGGAACACTGACCTATATTTCCCTGGATGACACACCTTTTGTGATGAGGTGTGCCACGTAGACAGATTACATGACTAGTGTGGCACTGTGATTATCAAAGGGGAGACTACTGTCCACCTGTGTCCCATGGTCTCTTATCACACTTTCGGTGTTAAGTAGACTACCACCTATGTGGTAGTTTATGGGTACGGAGTTTTTGCCAGAAGGAATGCCAATGCAGTTTCAACATTGAGCTTGAGTCCATGGCTTTGTCACCAGGCATCTGTTGCAGTAAATATGACCCTCTCTCTCTCTCTCTCATAGCAATTATTGCAACAAGTACATGTGGGTATGTATCGGTTCATAGGTAGGTAATAGGCTATTGGCCCTAGGGCCTATAGAGGCCTAGCCATACACTACTCTGGCCTTTGACACACATGTAATTTAATTTTACATGCCCCTGTCCAGCAGAGCCACAGAGGTGATTGCCAGTGTGTATTTCCTATCTCCCATCCAATCATCAGGATTATTCATGATGACTGCTAATGAGGAGCTTGGTTTGCTATTGATAGGTGGTTTGTTCCAGAGTATGGGATGTCTCTGAGATAGGAATCTATTCCTCCAGCATGTTCTGTCTATTGAAGTGACAAGGTTTAGGTCCCTAGAGCGTGTAGCTCATAGGGATTGTGATCTGTTTACGTGGAGTATGTCCAACAGTTCTGGGTTTGACATAGCTTTGTATGTTAGGCAGAGTGCACCCCTGTATATATACACACATACATATAAATATCCATTGGTGTACATATAGATATACATATAGGCACATATACAGTCCACCTTTCATGGTGGGAATATCAATTATGCGAAGGTTGTAAGGTATACAATTATGTAATAATATTGCACAGTGTTGTGCGGAATGCATTGAAGGTGTTCTCATCCCATGTAGCTTTAGCAGGCCTCAATGGCTGCAACACTGCAAACCTGACAAATCATACCCACAGCGTTTAACCACCACATGTCATATACCAGCACTGTATGCTTTCCTGTTTGCCACACACTACAACCTACATAGAAATATGCACATAACAACCTTCACCAACATATATATGTCCACCCTTCACAAACAGTTGCAGTATGTCCCTTGCTCCATACACATGTACAGATGATAATATATCTGACACAGACAGATCTCTCCATATGTGTGTGCCATACACACTCAAGGTCCACACTGTTGTAAGTCCATGGACCTCACGGCTGACCTGTTGGGCCTTGCTGCAACATGAACAGGTGTCACATGTGAGCACACACTAATATTAGATGGTGTATATATTGCTGCAAATTCTAGATTAGCATACTAGCGTGGTACAGCTCTTGCCAATGTTAAGCTACACGTTAATATGACTATCATGCATTTGTTTCTCTGTCACATCCATGTTTATATAACTACATGCACTACTCCCCTAAACAGACATTGTACACACTACTGTACAGAACACAGATAACATGGATCAGATGTTTGACATTTAATTCTGAACTACATATGTCACAGTCATACTCCACTGCACACAGCTACACACTGATTTCTCCATGGCAGTAGTTATGCAGGGCATCTGTGCATAGATACGCACTGCTGCCACATATGGATGATTCAAAGTATGTAGAGTACTCTTCAAAAATATCTACTACATGCCAGTAAATACATATCTGTTACATACCTTTCTTTTGTATGTGTTTGTATTTTTCAGTTCCATGTGTTTTGCATTTGTTTTTTATTTATTTATTTATTTTTTTATATCTTATTTTTTTTTAATATATTTTTGTTTGGTTATTAATATCTTTTTTTCTGTTGCTGTTGCTGTTGTCGGTGTCTGTCTGTCTGTCTCTGTCTCTCTCTCTCTCTCTCTCTCTCTCCATAACTGCAATGAAATCATTGCATGTGTGGACAGCAAGTACAGCCTGATTTTATAGGTATCTGCCCATGTGCATGTGATGGCCTCTGCACCAATTGCTGGCCACCATTCAGTAATTGCATGCAGCTTGCTGTGTGGTAATTGCAGTACTCACTGTCATAGCAACCCAATGCTATAAATTGCTAAATCAGGTAGGCGTAGCATTCAGCTTTCCAAAGCGGGGCCCATGCTTGCTTGCTGTGGACACCGTTGTGTAAGTCAGAAGGTTGGTATACTTCTTATATCTGAAGCTAGGGTGTAGCCAGTGATTTGAATGTTGTACTCAGACCTGAATGTTGTCACTTCCAGTACACAGTTGTCAGTGTAGAGTTGTACTCACCCCTACAAATGCTAACACAAGATACATGGGAGTATGTAGTTTCTTTTCTACTTATACAATTAGCTGACATACATACGTAGTTATTGAGATGTATTCATTTGGCACATGAACTGTTTGTGAACTGCTATACTGTGAATATCAATGTACTCGCTTCTGCTCAGTTTGTGTTTTTTTATTGTTGACATTAGCACAGGATGCTTATGAAAACTGGACAATTCCAGTACTGAGTATGCTTACCTACATCCTTTCTGTACCCTGAACACACTGGTATTTTGTACGTTTGGGTGGGGATTGTCCTGCTATGATACTGTGCGGGGGTTGTAAAGTGCTGGTGTAACATTATTTACTGGTAGAATGTCTGGTTCTGTTATGACTTCATGTAATGCAATTCCACAACAACTGCTGGTAAAGTTCCACAGAACAGGTTTTGTGTTATGGCATTCCTATCTTTCCTTTACATCCATTCATTCTTATGCATGAAATATCTATTTCAGCAGCAACCTGCTGTATATTTACTGTGGCTTAGTGGTGCTTCATGCAGTTTAGTGTGTCCAAGGTCCGGGGTTCGAAACTGACAGAGGTGTTTTATTTTGCTGCTGAGCAGAACAAGGGCCCTCACATGCAGGGTGACTAAGGCACCTTTAAGCAGATGTAAGCGGGTTTGCGTGGGTTTGCGCAAAGCTTAGCAATACTTAGCTAAGTGCACACAAGCACGTACTTGCGCAAACCCGCTAACTACTGCTTAAAAGTGCTTACACCTGCTAACCCCCGTGCTCATTTCTTTGAAAGAAAAGAAAATGGGGAGATAGGAAAGTGGTGAAACAGGGGCACAAAGAGGGAAAGACAGTAGGGAAAACAGCTCGGGATGTGCAGGACGGGTGTAGAGAAGGTCCATAGCTGCCCATTTCTTTAACAGCAGCAGCTGTGCATATGCTAGAAATCTGGAGGGAAATTTTAAACCTTCCACCCCTGAGAGAGGGGTGGGAACAACAAAGTATGTTGTACTGCCAATTAAATATCAGTTTATGTGTCCAGCAGATATGTGTGCAAAATGGGCAGCTATGTGTGGGGAGTAATTTTTTTTGGGGAGTAGATTGCCCTTTTTTTCAGGTAAGAGTGGAATGCGAAGTAGGGGAAGTGAGTATATTTGGGGAGGTAGGTTGGGGTGGTAAACAGAGAAGACAAACAATACACATACAGGGGCGGAATATGACACATGTGGTGGGTGAACACCATTGACGATGAAGGATGTTTGGAAATTGCAAGCCCATGAGCCCACAGATGGCAACAGTGGGGCTGAGATCCCCACCCAAGGGCAGTCACCACTGCACCTTCACAGCCCAGAGGGTGGCTGTGCTGTGGGTTGCGTAGGAGGGGCAGACTCACCTGTGAGTCGCGCCACATGTGCCTCAAGCTGGTGCAGAGGATCAGCGACTGAATGCTCGATCTCCCTACACACTACAGCCCGGACCGTTCGGACGGTGATAGGTGGCCCTCCTCTGGCCATGCTTGCATGGGGGGATGAGCCCCATCCCCTGCAGTGCTTCCACCCAAAGTTGGCACAGGGCCAACGGAGGAGGAGGTCCTGGGCTGGGCACAGGACCTGCTGGTGCCAGGTGCCATCACCAGCTGAGGTGGGTCAGGTAGGTCCGCTGAGACCGGCCTTCCCATATGTTCTATGTTTAGGAGGATTTAATGACAACATTCCAAATTAGTTGCAACAGCATGCAGTAGTATTCCCATTAACCCAACACACCAGCATTCCATCAGTTGAACAGCAAGCATAACACATGCATATATAGAACAACAGTGGACATTCCAACAGCATGCATGATTGATTGGTGGCAACAGGCCACCAAGACTGTGGTATTTGAATAGGGCACGTGCATCAAAGTAAATGCAGATATTTATAAACCAATAGGACATATGTCCCAACAAATGTTTTGAGATTAGACATACCCATTGACGTGTGGAATTGCATTGTTTAAGTACATAAAGTAGGGTGTAAAAAGATACCTCCATTAACAACTTATATGTAATTATAGTTTACACTACATTCATATTGACTGGAGGTATATATCCCCTACATGTATTATTACACTAGGCAATGTCCGTTAAATTGTGAAATGGGTTTTGCTAGTTTTTTTATATACCTGACCTGTATCTGACATACAGACTGTCCAGGATGCAGATGTTACTGCTACGTATTTATATATTTTCTTTATATTTATATATCTACATATCTGGATGTGTTCAGGTGACATTATCAATTATATTTTAACAACCCCCTACATTTCTAGCAGCACACTGCCATTTCTAGGGAACACAATAACAAGCTACTCATGTGCCAGATTAACATATACATGCCACCCATTAACCAACAGTTGAGGACTGTATATATGCTCAACAGCTACTAGCACTCCCTTCATCCACTTTATATGGGCCTACCCAAGTGTGGGTTGGCAACGCTTAATACAACAGTACTATGTCTATAATGCAAGAGTACAACAACATATCGAGGAAAGTGACATGGACACACTCCAGGAATTATACCTTCATTAATTGCATTACACACTTTTCTAGAGGCTCTCTCATTCATTTTATATTACAGTGCATGCAGAAGACTTATTCAAGACGTATTATACCTTTATTAATGGGTTACAACACTCGTTTTCATGCTCTCTCACTTATTTTATATAACAATACATACAGAATAATTACTAACCTACCTGGTGGCGCAGCCTTAGCAGCCTATCTGCATAGGCTTGCTGATTCGCAGCATGGACACCTGCAGCTGTGAAGTAAATGAAGTGATATTGAGACATATACCTATCCATAATATAGACTACAATTGCAATTCTTATGTACTTCATTCCATGGCTACCTACTCAGTAGTGGGGCATTTTGCATCCCACGGGCCTTCTGTATCCACTGGTTCAGTCGGTCCTCCTTGCATCTCTTCAGGTCTGAGTAGTGGTGTCTGACTTGCTCACCAGTCCAAGGGACGACTGTGGCACTGGTGAGATCATGTGCTAGATGATGCCAGGCTTCCGCTTTGTATTCAGTGCCCTGGAACTGGCCCTGCAGGAGTCTGTCATCATGATTATGGACGAAGAGCCAAGCCATAACTTTTGACTCCTCAATGCCCCACCGTTGCGCTCGAAAGCGAGAGCTCTCTCCAACACTGGCCATGCTGCCTGCAGATGGGAGCTACAACCAGTCATGGCAAGTATTCCCACCTAGGGGGCTTAAATATGCCTCATTTCTGGCACTTATTTGTGATTGACTGGTTTTGAATAATCTCAGCTGAAAGCACATCTGATTAGCACTGGGTAAACTTTCATTAATGTGTATGTGTGTGTTGAAAGTGCATGCATATTACAAGCTATCCTGGCTTAGTGGTTCAGTGCTGTGATTATGGTGCACAGTATCCCAGGTTTGAGGCCTGTCATTGCTTTTTATTTTACTACTAGCCAGGCCGGCTAGGAGGTGTCGCTGTGTTTAGCCGACTTTGCTCAACTTTGCCCAACATTGCTTGACGTTGCCAGATGTTGTGCTAGTTAGCGCGGTGTGCAGCTATGCGCAAACATGTTTTGTTTTCAATAGTTGGCGTGATGCGCAGCTCTGCGCAGCTCTGTTCAAAGCCATTGTGCTAGTTAAAGCAGTGCTAAGCTATGAGCAATTATACTTAAATGTGCTTAATACTGGTAAACTTTGCTTAGCAGTGCTTCACACTGCTTAAGATACATTACTTATGCATTCATCAGTATGCATAACTAATTCACCTTCTTATATATATATATGTATAAAATATCGTTCACTACTACATAGGCCATTTCAATGCTTTTTACTAAATTTTAAAAGATAAATGTCAGGAATTATTTTTCTATACAAATTTCATACAGAAAATAGGGGAGTGGAGGGACTCGAACCATGAATGCCTCCTCTTTGTGCGAACGCTCTACCACTATGCTATTGCTATTTGGCTTAATTTGCATATAAGTGTCTTATTATCCTCTTCGATGTCTAAACTGCTACCTGTAGCTAAGCAATGGACAAACCTGCGCAAACAAGTGCAAATACAGGCAGCTATATCAGGAATAATAAACAAAATATAAGAGTTTTACATTTTATAATTGTACATGGGTTTAGAATGTGGGAGAGTGTAGTGTTGTGTATATACACACTTGAGCGGACTCGCTCATGTCATTTACATTTGACGATTTTGGGACTTGCAGGGATGTGGATTTTTGGACTGCTCAGCAGAGTGACACGCCCCCTGCACTCATGCATGCTCCGTGTTAGCCTTAGAGTTGAGTCAATGTGCCCTCATGAATATGCATGGCGCGCTGATGTCATCCTCTTAGGCTGCAGTTTCTGTGTAAGACTTATTTAGTCTTACACGGAGGATTAGTGAATCCCGGGGAATGTCTTCTTATTGTTTAAGAAATTTTCATAAAAATTTTCTGGACAAAACAACTTGAAGATCTGTCATATACTGCAGACAACATGTCCTAATAACTAGTCTGGGAAGCTGTCTGTCAGAACAAGTAAAATATGCATATTTTAATATTGCAATTAAAATGACAGAAAATATCACTTTTTTTCTAGTTGCTTTTGTGCCGTATCTACCAGTTCTTGAGCCACCCCATGCTGACTCGTGCGTTCATTAGGCTAGTGGCAGATTGCCCATGTGCAGATTCTCCAGGAAAAGATTAATCTGGAAGCACCATCATCCAGGTAAAATTTAGGGTGTTTGGTGCACTCACTTGCATCCCAGCAATAAGAGCTATTTTTGTGAATAAACCTAATCCCTCCTATTGGTTGGTTGGTCATATAGGCCAGGAGTTAGCCACATCCTCTGCAGCTGTTGGGGTCCTGTCAGTAGGCAAGGAAAAGCCACTCTTGTCAGTCCCAGGAGAGGGAACAGAGAAGGTTTCCCTGTTGTGTCAGAATGCTGTCTCCATCCCTGGAAAAGTAGCCACTTTGAATAGTAACATGGCTGGCCAGTTTTTCATGTAAAAAAGAAAGATAAAACCAGGCAAGTATCTAATCCTCTTCAAATTTCCTTGGATAGGAGTAGTTTACTGGGACTGGTTCAGAGTTTGATTCAGGCTATTGATCCTTCTTGTAGAGTAGTTTCTGGTAAAATAAAGAGAGATGCCTCCTTTTCTGAAGAAAATTCAACTTTCTGGATCTGGATATGAAGATGCAGGGATGGGTTCAAAGTTTTGTCCTCAGATTTTTGATTCTCCCTGTGGGAGTTTCTCTTTCAGTCAGGCCAGTGCTAGAATGTCCCAATGTTTTCAGTGGAAGAACACTGAAGTTTATCAGTTCCACAAAAAAAAAATATATGAGTTGTTACAGAAGGATTTTTCAGAGCCTACATCTATTCCTCCTGTCCTGTCTGCTTTAGAGGATGAGTATTTACTGCCTGCAATTTTCTTTAGCTAGCTGTCCCTAAAAAAGGCAGATAGAATATATAAAGTTCCCCAGTGTTTTAATTTTTTATAAACTATTCTAAATCATGACCCAGCAGCTATTGCCTTAGTTGACTCCTCTGCTGCTAAGTACTTAGTTAATTTCAGTCCTACTCTTTCTAATAAAGATGGGAAAATTGTTGATAGGTATGTTGAAAAAGTGTAACCTTCTGTAACTTTTAATTAAAGAATTTTAAATTTTCAGGTTCATATATTAAAGTTTATTCAGACATATTGTGAATGTATGAGGAATGTTTTATCTAGAGTTTCTACTTGTGAAGACAAATCTGCTTCAAATAACTTATTTCTGTTGCACAGGTCACTCCTCATTGTTTGCGGTGTGTATATGACTCTGTTGATACTTCTTCCAGGGCTATGGCCACTGTTTGGTTTTAAGGAGGTTTGCTTAGCTGCATTCTCAGAACCTCCCAGATGATATTAAAAATTATATTTGAAATCCTCCCTTGGACAGAGATTTAGTGTATGGCCCATTTGCTGCAGAGATGATACAAATGTGTGCTGGAAGGGGCAAGCTGCTCCAGGAAACCTCTAAGATTTTTCAGACCTCCTTTTCCAAATTCTCCAATAATTTTCTTTCTCCTCATCCAGTTTCTGCAAAAAACAGAATAAACAGTTTCAACAGAATTCAGGTGAACAGACATTTATGAAGAAATGGCAAGCAGGTTCCAAGAACAAGTCTAAAACCCCAAAACTAAGGGTACTCCAACAAGTCAGAATGACTATTCAAGAGACCTTGTGACCCATTCCCACCCTGGCCCTTGTTTCTGTTGCAGAAAGTCTGAATCTCCATTTTTCTCTTTGGCAACAGATTGTTTCAGACAAATGGGTTCTAATAATCATTCATTGGGGTTACAGATGGCAGTGGGGGGAAATTCCTCCTTTCCAATGGGTCATTCCCCTTCCTGCAGATCAGACTGTTTTGTTTCCACCTGTTCTTCATCACATCCTGTTCTAAAGAGTGATAGAACCAGTTCCTCCTTCCCAAGTAGGGAAGGAGTTTATCCAAGGATTGTCCTCGTTCTAAAGAAAGAAAATGCTTGGAGACCAGGTCTAGATCTTTTTTCCTAAACCTGTTTGTAATAGTGCACACATTCAAAATGATGCTATTTCACAACATGTTGTCTCCTCTTCATCTTTCAAGTTTCCTGGAACATTAGATTTAAAAGATGCATGTCATTATATTCCTAGTCATCCAGACATCAGGTGCTTGTTAAGGCTTTGCATGTCTGGATCACATTATCAGCTCTCTGAATTACCCTTTGCACTGTCCTCTGCACCAAGAGCATTCACAAAGTGTCTAGCTCCACTTATAGCTCATTGCAGGCCTCAGAATATCCACATTTTCCAATATTTCAATTACTTTCTTATCTTTGCAGAGTCTTTTAGAAAATGTCAGGAATCTCTCTTGGTTGAGTGATCTCCTGCACAAGCTGGGATTCCAAGAGAACATTTAAATACTTTCTTGACTCCCTCACATAGGACTGTGATCCTGGGATTTCAACCGAACACCTCAGTTTTAAAGAGCTTATTTTCCAGAGGGGAAAAAAACATCTTTATTTAGATATATTTCTAATTTTTTTCCACTCAGATTTTGGTCACAGTGAGGGAATGCCTCAGGATTTTGGATCTCATGGCATCTGTGATTCTAATGATACTTCTGGCAACACTGCATGTGAGAAAGATAAAGTGCTATCTGAAATCTCTTTGATCCCATTGTCAACATCCTTTATATTTTCATATCCCAAGACCTGGGTTTGTCAGAAGAGAAATCACTTGAAAGAAACATCAGATATCATTAAATCAAGGTCTCCCCTTCTCCCTCCCTGCTCCAAAAGAGTCAGTCACCACAGATGTTTCAGACTTTTCTTGGGGAACAGTTTTAGTAGAGATAAAAGTGCAGAGGGTGTGAGATGTCAAGGACAGACTCAAGCACATAAATATCAAGGAGATGCTTGCTGTGATCAAGGCACTCAATTCTCCTAACCATCTTTGGTCCTTGGGACCACTTCAAGTGGTTACAGGCAGTACCACAGTGAAGTGGTACATTATCAAATAAGGGGGAACCAGGTCATATCCCCTTTGCAGACTAGCCATGTTATCTTGCATATATAGCTTTACAGCACAATCTCACTATACAGGCATTCTACATTATATCAGAGCAAAATTGTGTGGCAAACAAGCTGAGCAGGACCAGGGCTCATGAATGGAAACCAGATCAGTGAGTTTTCCAAGAAGTGATCCATCTGTGAGGAGTTCTTCATGTAGATTTCTTTGCCTCCTCTCTGAACAGTCAATGGACAAAATTCTGTTCAAGGACTCCATGCAAGAAGGCCTGGAAGACAGATGCCTTTCCCTTTCTTTAGACAGGAATATTCCTTTATGCCTTTCCACCCTTTCCACTAATCTCCAGGGTACTTCTGAAGATTCAGAAGGAATCCTCCAAGATCATTGTGGTGACTCCCTTTTGGCCCAGGTGACCATGGTTCTCTCTTCTTTTGGAAATCGCAAGGGGAAATTGCCACAAGCTTCCTCACTGAATGGATCTACTCACACAACAGCAAGGATGTTTGATACACCCTGACACCAATCATCTTCAATTGACTGCTTGGATAATAAGGTCTTCATTCCTTTTAGGTACCTGTTTTCTGAGGACATGCAGCAGGTACTAATGGAGGCAAGAAAGCCTGCTACTAATAAATCTTATATTAGCAAATGGGAAATGTTTTCTAGTTGGTGCCAACAATATAACCAGCACCCATTCAGGGTTAGATATTTTCTGGTTTTACAATATTGCTGTGATTTGCTATCCTCTGGCCTTTCCTTTTCCTCTGTCAAGGTTAATTTACCAGCCATTTCAACATGTCTGCCCATGAATCCTCCTCTTTCAAGACAGTCACATTCCAAAATGTTCTTGAAAGGGGTTTTGCAAAAGAGGCCTCCAAGTAAACTGGTAGCCCCTCCTTGGGATCTTAACACTTGCTTCATTTGAATCAGTTAATCTTGCTGACTTGAGGTTCTTAAAATGGAAAATAGTTTTATTGATTATTTTGACCTCTGCAAGAAAGGTATCTGAGATACAAGCTCTTATGTTGAGTCAACCCTACCTTATTTTTTACAAGGACAGGGTTTCTTTGAGAACTAATCCTTCTTTATACCTAAGTGGTATCTCAGTCTACTTTAAGCCAAACTATCAATCTCTCCAATTTCTTTCATGAACCAAAAAAAATGAAGGAGAAAGGATACTCCTTACCTTGGATGCTCACAGACAACTCAGGTACTATCCTGACAGAACTAAATATTTCAGATCATTAGATCAACTGTTCATTTCTTGTGAAGGTAAGAAGTGACAAATGGTGTCAAAACAGACTGTTTCCAAATGGTTGCCTAAGGCTATTGTGTATTGTTATACTTACCATGACAAATGTATTCCAGGCAGGTACAAGACTACAAAGACTCTGTCTTCCTCTATGGATTTTTGGAAAGGTTTGGATTCAAGAAGTATTCTAGAAGCTGCTACATGGTCCTCTGTACATACTTTTGCAAAGCACTATAAGCTGGATTCCTTCTCTAGGTCTAGAGCATGATTTGTTATGGCCATTCCCCAGGGGCTCCTGGACTCTTCTCCTCCCACCTCCCAAATATAGTTAATTATGGTGATCTACCCATATAGCTAAGGCTACTGCAGCAATAATCAATATGAAGAACACAGTGCAATTGTGTATGTTGACTTTAGTTGTGAAGTTGAACTTAGATCATGGAATGATCACTGCTGCAGTAGCCACTCTCTCCCCTCACCCCCCTTTATTTTTTATGTGTTTTTAAGCCAGAGTGTAGACATTTAATTTTTGTTATTCCTAGCCTTGTCCTTTCAGGGCTCAGCCTCCTTCTGTCTATTAACAGGAAAACTCTAATGGTCTTTGCACCCAAACTTGTCTTTTAGTTAGTTCAACTCAAGCTTCTTGACAGTTTGGGTCTGTGAAAGGTACCCTGAAGCTTTCATAGTGCTAAGGCTACTGCAGCAGTGATCATTTGAACATCTGCTGTTATGGTAATCTCAACTTTCACAACTATGCCTTCTCCGCTCATGTTTGAGGAATATAATAGCATTATGTTCCTAGATTCAGAGGTTTGCAGGTATATACTAGGTTAATTACCTCTGGGGCCTTAATAAGACTAGCTGTGCAACCTAAACAACACCCACAACTTTTATGTTTTAGACATTTATACAGGGTGTGATTTTTGTTTATGACATGATATGCTGACTGCCTGCATTAGAGACAAAGGCTTCATACCAGGGTTGAGTTTCTGATATTCCATACAATGGTCCAAGTTATGCTTAAATAGGTATGGGGAAGGAGTTTGTTTCATACGGATGGGGACCCTATTCCAGAGAAGGGAAATTTTCTGAGATACATATCTGTCTGTCCAACCTGTCCTATTTATATAGCAAGCAATGTAGGTCTTTTGATCTAGTAATTCTTTAGTGGTTTGTTTTGCAGATATAAAAAAGGTTCATTAGAGCAGGTACCAAGGATCCCTTGTAAGCCAGGAAAGATCTCCTCTCAATAGGCTGTAGGATACTAAGTATAGAGACTGGTCTTTGAGGCAATCTGCATGGGACATTGTGCTTATGTCCTCTTATTCTTTTTCTAAGGAGCCTTTGCAGACACTGCAGTTGCTGCATGTGGCTGGTCAGGTACATATCGAAGAGGGCATTATACTCTATAATGGGTCTGATGAGGGCCATGTTCAGTAGTATCAGTGGCAGCTCATGTTACTTGGCTGCAGACTGCAGCCCTACCCCACTTTTGTTGAACATTCTTTTTTTTTCTTTTATTTACCATGTATTTTTTATTTAAAGCAATTTAGAAGAAACAGCTTATAACAGCTGCATTCACCAACTCACAAAACTAGCTCTGTGCTTAAGTGTGAGTGTCACAGTATTATTTACAATTTAATTACTTCTTTAAGGAGAAAAAAATTAGAGCTATTTTAAAATCAGCCCACGTTATAGGCATAGATCAAAGAACCCACCCAGAGTCCATTGCAGTTTTAACCGCATGGATTTACTGGGGGACTGTTAGGGTCAGTAGCCTGTCACATGATCACAGCTTGTATGACTACATTAAATGGCTGCTGATATGAGCTAGAGAGGGAACATCCAAGCAGAAGAAGTAAAAAGCCTAAGAGTTCCCTTCCCACTCACTTTGAAAAAACATTCTGTGGAAAGAACTATTGCTCATGTGAGCACACAGCAGCAGGATATTATTTATTTTCACCTTCTAATTTGATTCAGCCAGTCACCAGACCATTTTTTTTATTTTGTAATCTGCTGCAGCCATTGTTTTTGCAGGTTTCAACAAGCTACTTGGTAGGCAGTGTGTTTTGAGAGCTGTTTGTGGTTTTGGGATGATTTTTTTAATATTCTGGCAGGTCAATCTAGATACTTTAGGACTGTAGGCCTTGGGTTGGTGGTGGTGGGGGAGGGGATATTTGTGGATGAAATGTTTTGTTTTTTTAATCTAATATGTTTTGCTCTTTTTTTTATCCTGACAGGATCAAACCAGATACCAAATGCAGTCAGTGGGTATGGGGGCTATTTGACGTTGAAATTGCAATTTGTTTTAATAATTTAATAAGTCTAAAACTATTGTTTTTCTTTCTTTTTTTTCAATCCTGACAGGGTAAAATGGATTCTTTAGGTGGTTAAGGGTAGTTAAGGGTTGGGTATTCAGGCTGTTTTTGGATGAACTTTTTTTTCTAATAACCTGGCAGAGTCAAACCAGATACTTTAGACAGGTAATTGGTATTGGGGGGGGGTGTTGATGCACTGATTATCCCTGCTGTTCTTTTTTTTCAAAGTCTGGCTTTCTAGGACAAATGTGTATTTAAGTGATGTAAGATGGACTACAAGCTCTGACTCCAGCTGTGTGAAAAAATGCATTAATGCAACCATTGTATTCTTTTTTCATTTTTTTTTTAAACTTTGTAGGGTCAAACCAGATACTGCGGATGGGCAATGAGGATGGGGACTGTTTGTGAATGAAATGACTGGCCCTTCTGTTTACTGTTGTAATTTTGCTTTGCAGGACTAAGATATATTTGGATGAAGTAAGATCAACCACAAGCTCTGAGCTCTGTATTCTGCTTGTGTGAGAAAAACACATTAATATTACGTGTCATCTTTTTTCATATTTTTTGTTGTAACCTCTCACAGTCAAACCAAATACTGTAGATGAGCAATGGGGATGGGGGCTGTGTGTGAATAAAATGACTTGCCCTACTGGTTGCTGTTGCAATTCTGGGTTTGCAAGATTAATGTTGGCCCTGCTGTTTTGCTGTTGTAACTCTGGCTTTGCAGGACTAAGGTGCATTTGGGTAAAGTAAGATGTGACCACATGCACTGCTCTCTGTCTACTGTTTATATAAAAAATAATGCAATAAAATAACCATGTTTTTTTTAACCTTGCAAGGTCAAACTAGATACTGTTTTTGGGCAATGGGTTGGGTTGTTTGTGAATGAAATGACAGGGCCTGCTGTTTACTGTTGTAATTTGACTTTACAAGATTAATGTGTATTTGGGTAAGGCAAGCTGGCATACAAACTGTGACTACTGTTTCTGTGGAACAATACTAAACTAAAGTAAAGTAAACTAAAGGAACCATTATTACTATTGTTATTTTAATCCTGGTAGGGTCAAAACAGATACATTAGGTGAGCAATTTTATGATGGCTGTTTGTGGATGAATTGATTGGCCTTGCTGTCTTGTTGTCACCACTGCGGCTTTGCAGGACTAATCTGTATTTGATCAGTTCTGATGTAGCTCTAATATAGTCCCATCTCATTGCAATTAGCCATGTTCCATTGCAGTTAGCCTATCCCATTTGTCTGCCACCTACAACATCCCCTTGGTATGATGCCACCAGCTGCCACTAAGTAGTATGATGACTTCCCTAGGCCTAGATTCCATTACCTTACCTATAAGTTGAACAACATAGATGTATTTTTTATTACCTTGGACACATGTTGGTCAAAGGCTAGGTTACTATCTAAATGAGTTCCCAGAGACCCAACTAGTGATTTAGTTCTAAGGAGTGTTTTATTGATAACACAGTTTCTCATAGTGGTCAGCTTCACAAAAGGCACTATAATGCATTTGTTGGCACTGAGTTTTAAACAGTGGCTTTAGCACCAGTCATTTGTTTATGTTAGACCTTCCTGTATGATATTTGAATCCTTGCAGAGATTCTATGACAGCTCCTAGTTTGCAATCATCTGAGATCTTGATCAGCCAAAGGCCTTTGACATTGACTCTGACTTCCAAGAAGAAGATGCCAAAGAAGAAGGCCTGGGCTCTGAGGGACTCCACTAATGGCAGACGTCTTTGTGGAGGTGGTCTCACTAATCCTAACTTCCTGGATCCTATCCATGAGTCTGCTAGCTATCCAGCATATTATACAGGGGTTTATGCCTGAGTCTGTAAGTTTGCTAACAATGTCCAAGTGAGGTATTGTATCAAATGCCTTAGGCAGATCAAGGTAGGCAGTATGCACCATTTTATCTTCATCCATTTATTGCAATGGCGATTTTTTTAAGAGAAGTTCACCAGCTTAAGTAGGCATAACCTTCTTTCGACCAAGCCAAACTGAGATGGACCTAGTGTCTGGACTTCTCCAATGTCTTTGCTGATCATTTCCATGATAATTCTTTCCATGGCTTTACCAATAGGACTAGTCAGACTAATGGATCTGTACTTTCTGGTATCTGTTGATTGTCTGCTCTTATGAAAAGGGATGACAGTTACAGTCCTTCATTCTCATGGCACAAAGCCTGTTTTTGAGACTATAGTTAAATAATGACTGCAGTGGCCCTAGTAAGTTATACTTTAGAATACTTAGGATGCATCCTTGGATATTACTCTGGCCCAGTGAGTTTGTGTTCTGGGCCTTAGTGAGTGCAGCCAGGACATGCTCTTTATAGTTGCAGGGATTATGTTTGCAGGTACTTCTGGGGGGGGGGGGGTGAGTAAGGGGAAACTTGGATCCACATTTGTCAGCCAAGAGATTCACTATATTACCCGGCTCAGTGAATTTGGCCCCATTAACTTCCCATTCAGCACACTGTTATGCACTGCTGTTGAGACTTCTGACATAGCTGAAGAAGGCTTTATGGTTGTCTTTTGCCATTGGCTTTATTGGACTTAATTAGCCCTTTTAGTTACATATTTAGTTTGATGAGAGATTTCTCATCATTATGGGAGTTATACTTTCTGATATTAGTGATGATTTGTTTTATTCTTTTGTTGTATATACTGCTTAATTTAGGATACCACCAGAGTGGTTTGTTTTTAGAGTTAGGTTTGGGCTTACTTCTGGTAGGTATAGCAGCTTTTATGCCACCACTGATGTGGTTGCCCACAGTTTCTGTGAACAACTCTACATGGGTTGCAGTGTTCTCTGGCTTTAGAGGAGTATTTAATTTTAACAAACTAAAGCCTAATAAAAGGTAGTTTGCCCTTGAATAGTTTCTAAATGTTATTGGGTTTACCAAGATGATTTTGAAGGATACAACTTTATAGTCAGATCTTTCCCCAGAGGAAGTGACATGGGAGGGCAGCATTCTCCCATATCTGTGAGTACGAGTTCCTGTATATTGGAGCCTCTAGTGTGTGTATACACTAACTGGTAAAGAGTGTTTGTATCAACAAAGTCCAGGAATCTCTATGCATGAAGATTTGAGGGTATATAGGATTCCCAATCTAAACAGATGTGATAAAAGTCCCCCATCAGTAGGGTGCTTGGTTGGATAAGTGTCTCAAGTAGGTCTGCATATGTGCTATGAGTTTCTTGGGACATGGAGGGTGACCTATAGTTAGCTAGTATATGGTTAAGTAATGTATCTGTTGTGCTCTGCACATGGAGAAACTCCAGTGCATCACCCTGTTTAACCAGCCTAGAGGTATGCTTGTTACTGATGTATATCAAGATGGTTCTGTGTCATATGATCAACCTTTTAAAAGGTCAAATTTCATAAAATCAGACTCATATTATAAGCTGTTTTAAAAGTCAAACATATGTAAAAATTAAAAAACAGTATTTTAGTGTCAGGGTAAGCCCCCTTGCACCTTCCACATGCTGGGGGGTTGTGCATCCCTGCTGATTATGTAGACCAATTCTGAGATCTCACTACAATGGGCAAAAGGTCATATTTCCCAATCCCCATTTTACAGCAATTTCAGGACAAGTAGCTATTTAAGTGAATAATTATAAGATCTTCTAACTAGACCCGTATTTATTATTTTATTTTTATTTTACACCTGTTTACCAGGAAAGTCCAATTGAACAAAATATCATTTTTCAGCAGAGACTCGGGGATACAACCTCCACATTTATAAATAACCATAAGATACATATATAATGTACAGATAAAAATATTGATTCAATCTCAGATGCAAGTACAAAATGAAAATAAATGTTATATATTTCACTGATACAATCATATAGTCTAGAAAGGATACAAAGAATAGCAGTCCTGTGATTGTAGGCAGAAAACAAACAAGTTAAGTATACATATACTTAATAAGGGTATACTATCCAAATACAAAAATAACAGGTTGTGTTCTTTTAGTTACCTTAAGACATCTATTTCCTAACCAGGGTTTGTGCAAGAGCAGCTCCATGTTTCTGATAGGTGTGATTTGAGAAGTTTTTTTTAAAGTTGAAAGTGTTAGTAGTAGTTGTGATATTTAATGGCAGGAAATTCCAAGTTTTGGCTATGCAGTTGGAGTAAAGGGGAACTCCCACTGCATTACTAGGTTTGGATATATTTAGAAATAATTTGTTACTGGAACACAACACCCTGTTATTGGAATAAAGTATTAGTAGATTTTGAAGTACTGGTATTTTTTCTGTCTGATTTATTATTCGTTGAGTGAAAGGGAGTTGATTATAAGCAAGTAGATTTGGTAGTTCAAGTCAGGATAGTTGTTTTACAGCCAAACAATAATGACAGCTGAAATTTGTTACTGTGGCATACTTTGCAGATTTATTATAGCAAATTATGAGTTTTGCTAGGTCAGATTTCATAACAAATTTGTGAGGTGTATAGTAACACAGATATAAGATGGTTTCTTGCTGTAATGGCTTTTGAAGATTTATTTAGAAACTGTTGATTTCTTAACAGAGTTCCTAGTTTTTTGTGAACTCTTTTTATGGTCTGTGATATGTGTTTGGGATCCGTACTGATCTCCGAACGACAACATCACCTAATCACTAATCACTATCGGCCAGGCATACTTACGCGAAAGTGCTTTTCACCGAAGAAGCACTTTTGCATAAGTATGCCTGTTGTGGAGATCGTACTACGGTGCGGATAAGTAGATGTATTGTTTTTTTTTTTAACACTCTTTAACAAAATCGCTTTTTCGGTGAAAGCGCTTTTGTTAAAGTGTGTTTGGTGATTGTGGATTCAGACTATTGAACTTTTGTTGAGTATGCTGAATTTTATATTATGGTCAGTGACCATTACAAGTAATTTTCTTTGGGGAAACTGGAGAAATAACTGTATAATTTAATGATGATATATTGAATGGTGAGTGGGTGTCTGCACTTCTAGTTGGATAGAAGAGCATGTGTTTTGATTTGTTAGGGTTAAGTATAAGTTTTGCATTGTTTAGCCAAGATTCCACAGCATTAAATGACTGGTGAGTGATTTTTTTTTTTGAGTATTTGTAGTGTTGGGGCAACACAAATCAGGGTGGAATCACCTGCATATTGAACTACTGAGGCAGTTGGGGTGGTAGTAGCAAGTATAGCTATTGACTAGTAATTTGATAATTCTGTCAAGTTTCTACCTTTATGTAGTGGGATGATATGAGATACTTTCCACATTTTAGGGACTTGTTCTGAGATGGATCAATTTATTAATATGGATACTGGATAGGATATTGCTTTTCCAGCGATTTTTAGATATTTGGCAGGTAAATAGTTAGCAGCAAGTGTAGTAGGTTCAAGCCTTTTCAGGTATTTAACTATGGTATTTATTGGGACAGGTTGGATAGAGAAGTTATTGAGAGCTAGTGTGGGTACTATGTGAGTCTGAGTAGTGGAAGAACAATTACTGCTTGTGATTACTAATATAGATTCAGTGAAGTATCTGTTAAATTGTCAGGCTATGTTGTCTTTAGTATCAGTGAGTTTTGGTGAGGGAGTACTAGCTTGTCCTGGCTGTAGGATTTGTTTGATAGTAGCCAAGAATTTTTATGGTTTCTTTGATTTTTTGATTAGACACAGGTTTAGTAATTTACTTTGTCCTGTGTAATATGTTTTTAGCTTTATTTTGTAGTTTTAGATATGTTTGTTCATTAGTTGTAGTTTTGTCATTGAGCCATATCGTCCAGGCCTTATCTCTAGTTTTTAACAATGATCTTGTTTCTTTAGTTAGCTAGGGGGAATAATTGGATGTTATCCTTATTGGGTGGGGGGCATGTTGAGAATATTGAGGAATTAAGGTGAAGTATTCAACTGCAGTATCTAAATGGAGATCCACTTGCATTTTTTTAAAACTAGTTATGAAGTCCTTGGGGATACATTTTTTCTTATTTCGGATTATGTGGTAGGTGTTAAGTTTGGGTCTATATTATAATCTCAACTGTTTAATAGTTCGAATGCATAAACATTGGACTTTATGCATCGAACTATTAAACAATCGTAACTAAATAAAAATATTTCTAGATAAAAAAAAAACTAATGAGTGTAGGCAGGGGAGCAAGCCCCCCTGCACCCCCACACCCCGCTACTTAAATATACCAACTCCGAGATCATGCTACACTGTAGGAAAGGGAACTTTTCCCTTTCCGGACCATACTACGTTAAAGTGCGATCCCGGAGTTGGTATATTTAAATAGCGGGGGATGTGGGGGCGCAGGGGGGCTTGCCCCCCTGCTTAAACCAGTTAGGGTAAGTATTTGAAGTTTACATTTTTTTTTATTTTCGAAGTTATGGAATTTTGATAATATAGTGTCAACCATATTGAATTCAATGTCCTGTAACTTTGAGATTATAGTATAGACCCGTTAAGTTTATGTGGATTTATTTGGTGTTGGAGAATGTAAGTTGAAATATGGTCACTGAGGCTGTCTGGGAAACATCCAGAATGTAGGGATAAATTTGGCCTGTTCATAAGGATCCAGTCTAGGATTGAGTGTTTATTTGATGTTTTTTTCTACTCTAGTACAAGTCTGGATTGTTTGTGAGAAATCATGTAGATTAAAATGGTTAGAGGGATTTTGAGAGTTGCAGGAGAGGCAGTCCACATTAAAGTCACCCATTATAATAGTTTCCTGAAGGAGGGATGTTGCTATCCAATTTAGGATGTGTTCTAGAGTAGTCAGATTGTTCCCAGATAGGATGTAGGCTCTCACTATGTTTAGATGTTTCTTTGGATTAACTGTTAGTTTAGTAAACAGTATTTTGGTGTTGTTAAAGTTTGGAATGGTTAGATCTAGAGTTTCTAAATTGAGATTGTTTTGGTATAGAATGGCAATACCACCACCTCTTTTCAGCTGTCTATGTAGCCTATGTATGTTGTATTGTGAGGGAAATATTTCTTTGTTAGGGTTGTCTGGTTTTAGCCAAGTTTCTGTTATAAGGGCTATATCTGGAATATCTACAGCAAGAGTGGCATGCAATTCTTGAATTTTGTTCATGATGCTCCCGAGATTTATATTAAGTAGTAGTAAGTCTGTACTTTTTCTGGGGAGAGTTAATAGTTGCTGGGGATGGGTTGGGGTGTGAAGATCTAGATGGATTGGATTGTTTGGGGGCCAGGGTTGGGGTGAATGTCCCCACTATGTATGAGCTGCACTGCAATGTGAACTAAACATTTTAAGTATTTTGATATAAACTTATCACATTTCTGTGTAATGTTAAGGTAAGATTGTTGTGGTAGTAAGGTAAATGGTACATGGTTTATCTTTGTGGGATTATAGATAGTTGGTGCTATTATTAAATTTGTATGTTTTATTGTAATGGGTCTGGAAAGGGGGTAGGGTATGTAGACCACCTGTTGTTAAATTATGTATGGTAAGAGGTTATGCGAGCTGTAATAGAAATAACAGGATTGATGGGTATAAAGTTATCATATTGCTTATTACTACTGTTTCAGATATGTCTAAGTTGAAGTAATAATGTTATGGGTGGGTAGGAATAATTGTTAGTTATAACTGAGTTTGATATGTGGGGAATTTAAAACTATCCTTTTGTCCGCTTATGACACTAAAAGATGTAAATAAGCAGGTAGTTAAACCAATGGAGTGTGATATATGGGAGTTAACACTATACAGTTTAATTGGATAATTGGAATGATATAAATTTGGATTTATCTTAGCTGTGATAGGATTTCTTTACTTTGGGGGAGTGGCTATTTGGGGATAAGTTTAGGCATGGCAAGGGTGGGTGGGAAATGGGTATAGGGTAGTTGAATGGACAGACCCTGAGCGATGCAAGGGCAAATGGAGTGGGTAGAGCCAGTCAGTGTGTTTGTGAGCAGACAAAATTATCAATAAAATGGTCTGGGTTGAAGGTAGTTAGGACCTCAAAGGGACTGTAGTCCCTTGGTAAGTTTTATTTTTAAATCAAATCGATTTTACTTATTTGTAAACAACAGTCTGGGGAAATAGTAATGGACTGCAGTAATCCCAAAGCAGCTATAAGGTAATTTTGCATTTCTTATTATATACACTAGCAACAGGTATAAGGAGAAAAACTACAGCTATAGGTATTTTACCTAACAACAAATATGGGGAGACAGATACACTTAGAGATTATCAGATTTTTTT
The DNA here is from genome assembly GCF_019279795.1 of Protopterus annectens. Classification (NCBI taxonomy): domain Eukaryota; kingdom Metazoa; phylum Chordata; order Ceratodontiformes; family Protopteridae; genus Protopterus; species Protopterus annectens. The sequence continues at coordinate 910,055,932 of NC_056725.1, forward strand.
TTTTTGGGGGGGGTAAAGTGCTCTCCAAATACCCTAATAACAATCCAGTTAATTAATCACAGTCTTAACCGTGACCTATATTGATTTTTTGATGCTGTAAGTTTCTTTCTTCCAGCTCTTTACAGTTCCTTGTAGCTTGAGTGGATTCACCGAGCGCAGTTAAAAGAAATTACACAGATAGTTGCTAGAGTTAGTTTACTGTAAAGAAAATGCATAGAATGGATTTATTTGCTGATACATATACTAGTAAAGCTCCATTTAAAAAAAAAAAAAAGAAACTATCCTCACTTACTCTAAGCACCGCTTGTGGCAGCTGTGGCATAATACATTATACTTATGTAAACTCTTAACAATATTTAAGCAAAAGGAACAACCAAGACTTGCAGTAAAATAGAGGTATATACATACAGATACAATTAGGAAGCTTAGATCCTCTATGCAGTTCTTATGGAAGCTATGCTACAATATGATATACTTATGGAACTGCTGTCAGTATTACATAAAAGAAACAATCAAAGAGGAAAAACCTTGCAATAAAATAAAAAGCATTTAAACATATAGAATGAAACAAAAGCTACAACTCAGTCCAGTAGGATGCTAATAGCATTCCAGTTTATTTAGAATAATCTTGTAACCACCACTACAATCATTAAACAAGTAAAACCATGTTAATTGTTGTAAAGGGGCCTGTACTTTATCAACGTAAAACCTAGCCTTAGAGATAATTACCAAAACTGCTGCATAATTGTATTAATAGTATGGAGAGTCATAACATCAGTGTTTCGGAGATGGCATGTTAATAAGCATGATGACAGTTGGTACAAAGTCAATATACACAATTATGTATCATTACTCCTTATGTGAACAAAATTCAAAAATGAAAGAACAACAGATGACAGATGTTAAATGCTATTAATATTCTAAGTCCTGCATTTCGGAAGCATACGATTTAAGGAGCATGAGAAAACAGCAAGGATACTTACATGGGAAGTAAACAGGACCACTGAAGAGAAGAGTAGTATCTGGTTTGTTTTTTAAAAATATCAAGACACTTCCACCTTTAGTCCCTGTCTGTGCAGCTACTAGTCTAAAAGTGTGGAAGACACTGAATGCTTGCACTGCTGGGCTAATCTTTAAACTTTAAATCATATCTTGGTAGCTGCACAGATGTCTGTATTCTTGAAGATGAGGAGGTCTTGGAGGGACTACAGTTTTTTGCTTAGGATCATGGCATTGAGCAATAACACCTTGAGGTTCAGGTGAGTTAATTTTGCTATGTCAGTAGGTTGATCAATTTGGCATTGCCTGAAAAAAGTCTCTGTGGGGGTGGATAAAGTTTTAGCTAGCATTTGAAAGCCTAGAGAGGACAGGTACAGACCAATCCAGGAGAGCAACATGGTCTGTTAACCATGTCCTTCTATGCTGACATAGGTTCATTGGTTCGTAGGTTTATACATGGTTACTGGGCTATTACCCAAAGGTCTTTATAAGCCTAGACTTGTGTACCCAAGTAATACTAGAGAAACCCAATATAAAAGATCTTGCCAAAACGTGAGATCTTAGTTAGCAATGACTCCCCATATCTAGGAGGGTCATAGGTGAAATCCCAAGTAACAATTCATGGTTTCCCAACCAGTCATACAAGCTATGCTTAAACAGGGTCATAGAGGGACTCTGTTTGATGGTACAGGATAGATTAAGGTCCCTGCAGTGGGGGATCTTTGTCCAATTTGACTTGTGGATGTGCAGCATTTCCATTAGGTTTGGATCCGAGGTTGCTCTATAGGCCAGCACAAGTCTCCTCTGAACAATACATACATTTCGACCACAAAACCCAGACCAAAATATAAAAGGCGGGGGCGTATCCATATTCATTAAGGATACCCACACCTTCAGGTTAGTGGCACAGCACAATGCTTCTGAGATCATCCAAGTGCAACTAACAATGGGCAAAACTGCAAATCAAATTGTAGCTTGCTACAGATCACCCATCATGTCCCAGGACCCCCATTCCAAATTTCTGGAAACACTGGGAAACATAAAGGTCCTACCAAACACCCTGATATTGGGTGATTTCAATTACCCAAACATTAAGTGGGAGAACTACTCAAGTGCTAACTCCCTTGCCCAACATTTCCTAGAATTTATAAACTCAAACACCCTGGATCAGCATGGTCAACACCCCCAACAGAGATGACACCATATTGGACCTGTTCATCACCAACATGGGCAACCGGTGTTCCTCACCAGAGGTAAACCCCTCACTGGTTAGATCTGGCCATAAACTAATCACTCTGGATATCCACATTTCGCCCCCACCCCTAGTCAAAGAAACCATTGTGAAAAACTTTTCAAAAGCAAACTTCACTTTATTTAAGACCAAGGTGGAAAGTTTCAAAGTCCCCATGCTAAAGGATAATGCTGCCCAAGCTGCAAAATCCTTTACTAATGCACTCTATGGGCACCTACAAAAACGCATGGATCGTACTATTGCAAGCAAAACCAAGACTCCCTCCTCCAAGAAAAGGAAACCAGTCTGGTGGACCCCTGCCATAAACAAGCTATACAACAGAAGGAGGAAACTAGTACAGAAAAGAGTAAAATCCCAAGAAGGGAAGACCTCCCTATCAGTATCAGCAAAACACTATGATCCCTCATAAAATCATCCAAGGCTAGCTTTGAAAGAAAAATTGCCAAGGACTCCAAAGATAACCACAAGGCATTCTTTAGCTATTTCAAGAATCTAAGTGGCAATTCTCAGATCTGCTCGGAGTTAGTGCAGAATAGCACAAAATACACTGAACTGACCGATATCACCAGCATCCTGACAGACAGGTTCAGTGCAACTTCACCACCCTCTCACCCCCAAAAGGGCCTTTAACCATAACAGAAGAATGTAGTGCCCCTTAAATCACAGCCACTCAGGTTAAAATAGCCCTCTCCAAAGCCAAAAACACTGCATTGATGGCACCAGACAGGGTCCCAGGCTGTGTCCTACACAAGCTCAAAGATGAACTAACCCCTCACCTAAACACACTGTTCAAACTCAGCCTCTCCACAGGCTACATGCCTTTAGAGTGGCGCACAGCAACAGTTATTCTGTTCCACAAAGGTGGAGCTACAACAGACCCTGGGAACTATCGCCCTATAAGCCTGACTAGCTTGGTCTGCAAGGCTATGGAACACATCATCATGGATCTCATTAACAGAGACATTGGGAACCTCCAAACACTGGACCCTACCCAGTTCGGCTTTGTTAAGGGAAGATCATGCCTCCTAAACCTGGTGGACTTCTTTGAGACAGTTACCAAGGCTATAGATGAGGGAAAGGTAGTCCACACAGCCTACCTAGACCTCACAAAGGCCTTCATCACCATTCCCCATTCTGGTATTATAGACAAGCTCACCAGCCTAAACATAAACCCCTAGGTCATGAGATGGGCTGCCAACTGGCTCATGGACAGAACCCACATGGTAAGAGTTGCAGGAGCTAGGTCTGACTCTAAACTGGTTACAAGTGGCACTCTCCAGAGCTCAGTCCTAGGACCCCTCCTGTTTGGCATATACTTCTCAGAGGTACAGGTAAGCACAGGAGGACTATGGCTGATCTTGGTTGCAGACGACTGCAAACTAGGGGCTATAACTGAGTCTCGGGCTGATGCAGACATCCTCCATAAGGGTCTCACTGAGACAGGTACCTGGTGTCAAAACCATGGCCTCAAGCTAAATGCCAAAAAGTGCATAGTCATCCCCTTTGGAAAAAACAAAGTACCCACAAACTACCACATAGGTGGTAGCCCCTTAAATACGGAAGATGTAATAAGAGATCTGGGGACCCAAGTAGATAGTAATCTCTCCTTTGATAATCACATTGCCAAAGTGGTTAGAAAATCCTTCTATGTGACCCACCTAATCACAAAAGGGTTTGCATCCAGATCAAAAGAGGTCATTATGCCCCTCTACGCATCACTCATCAGACCCATCATAGAGTACAATGCCCCATTTGGGATATACCTTACAAGACACCTGCAACTGCTGGAAAGAACACAGAAGTACCTTACCAAGAGGATCACTCGCCTCAAACAGATGCCCTATGCAGCTCGACTGAAGAAACTCCAGCTGTACTCTATTGCATACTGCCTACTTAGAGGTGATTTCTGCCTGACATACAAGGCCATGTCCAACCCAGAATTGATGGACATGCTCCACCTAAAGAAAACCTTATCCCCTTGAGCCACACGCTCTAGGGATCTAAACCTCACCTCAACAATAAATAGGACATGCTGGAGGGATAGATTCCTGACCCAGAGACTTCCCATGCTCTGGAACATGATTCCAATCTACATTAGGCAGAGCTCCTTATTAACACTCTTCAAGACAAACCTTGACGAGTGGATGGGAAGCAGAAAGTTTATCCCGGGGATCACTTCAATGGATCTGCTGGACAGAGGCACAGGGAACTAATCTAAGGGGGCAGCGAAAGCCAACACATTCTGGCTAGACTTATAAATGCCTTTGGGCAGATAGCCTAGTACCTACCTATGAACAACAAATTCTCCTATAAATGACAAATACTGGATCCCCTTAGAATGACACCAGAAACTCAGCCAGTTGTTAAAGTCAGTCATCTTTTGTTCATATTGTGGCATGCTGCTCAATGCTAGGTTCACACCAGCCTGTGGCATAATCTGAGAGCTCCAATAAAGTCTATCTTCAAATTTTCCAGGGAGGTACTTATCAGGTCATTTACACCCATATGGACTATGGTGGAATAATACTGGCAATTGTGGTGTAATGACCTGAGTGTGTGCATAATTTTGCAGATCCTGTCTCCAGATAGACTACTAACAGTTATCTTTATTGTTCAGCTTGGTTAGAATGGCATCAGCATGTCTTAAAATACAGTCCACTATCACTAGAGTCCTGGGAAGTGTGTTTGCTTGCACTATGGACTTTGTACTGAGTGTGGCTGCATGTTTGGTCTTAGGTGTTTTTTTAAGTTCTTTTGGGTTTGTTGTGGATACACTTTGTCAGTGGGAATTTTAGGAGGCCTTTGTTGTTTAGGGAGATAGCATTTAAGTTTCTCATCATGTGCTGGTCTATGTGTGTATGTTGAGTGCTTTGTGCTATGAGTGGTGGGTATAGTGGGCATGGTTTTTACAGCCTGATATGATCTTGTATGCAGTAGTTTTGCTTCCAGTGACATTATGCATTTGTATCTCTTTCATACTGCATCTGTTACATTAGGGATTAGGTGGTTGTCAGTAAACATTTGATAATTGCTACATTGTTTCAAGATACCCATATCCACTGGATTTCCAAGATGGCTGTACACTGAGTTAAAGTTTAATTTCAGCTCTTCCAATGTGAAAACTGGAACTCAGAAAAGACAGCCAATGAATTTGTTTTTTGGGTGTAAATTTCAGTAACTGCTGAGTAGCTGCAATGCCTGGGTATCAGCAAAAAAGAAATTCAAAAAACCTGAAAGAAAATCAGTCAAAACAGGTAAGGAGAAAATCACTGGCTGGGAAGCATCCTGCAGCTGTTCAGCAAAACGCAGTTCAAGCTCCAGTTTTGGTGCAAGACATCACTCCCAGTAATCTAGAGGAATAATAAGTCAAATGTGCTTAAAGCTGATTAAAATAAATGAAACATTGAAGGAATATATTAACTCGAATAACTAAAGGCTGGGAAAATGGGCTACGCTTTAAACAGATATTCAGATGAGCTGACAAAACTGCAAAAATCAGAGGCTGAAATGAAGAAAAGGCTGGCCGAGTATGAGATTGCTTAAGAAGAGATGTTTAAAAAATGATATAATTAGAGGACAGAACACATAGGGAAATCCTGAGGTTTTCTGCTGTACCAGAGAAACTGGAAGGAGCAGATATGAAAGCACAAATGCACAACTGGACTGGTATTCCACAGCAGGAGCAGTGAATGAAAAGGACATATTGTGTATGAGGGAAAGGTAATAGAATGGGAACAGACCAAGAATTAATTTGGACTGCAGACTAAAGACTGCCTTCCCTATCAAGGACTAATATCAGAGTATAGGTAAAGAGAAAGAATTAGAGGGATTCTAAGCAAAGCACCAGCACTGATATAGTTTTTAGTAGAATATAGAACAGAAGCTACTGTTAAAAAGTGATAATTAGTAGGACATATAAATACTACTTTACAGCTAAAGGAATCAATCAGAGGATGATAGAAAGGATTGGGAAGAGAGATTAGATAAGAAATTAGCAAAGAAACAGAGATTAGATAAGCAATTAACAAAGAAACAGTGTGAGATATATGGTGCCCAAATATGCAACAAAGTCTAGAAGATTTAGGATCTTTGTCTGGAAGTGTTTGCATGGGTATTTTTATACCCAAGCAGACTCTAAAGAAATTTTCCTGAGGTAGATTGCAAAGGTTGGAGGTGTGATTGGGAAGAAAGAGATAACTCAGAACATATGTTTTGGGAGTATAATGAGTTGTCAGACTTTAAACATGTCCTATAGACTACTCTAGCTAAAATACTGGGTGAACACATTTGTATAACTAAGGGAATTATTTTTTGAGCTGTAATACAGAATTGGAATTGCCTAGACAGAGTAAGGCCTTGCTGGGTTTAATTCTGGTTGCTGCTAAAAACACAATAACTAGAAAATATAAATCAAATTCTAAACCAGCTGTATTAGTAGTAGTGAATATAACAGCAGAAATGAAACATCTGAAAGTAGAGTCTTTAGAAAAAGGTAGGAACAAATTACATACAAATGGGAACTGTGTGAACAATACATGCAGAACAATGTTTTGGAAGAGGAATGAGGTTTAAGGGAATGCAAGAACTGAATGAGCTATAAGTGATGTATAATGTTTGCATCTGAAAATATGTCAATATGGTTTGTTTTCATTTATATAGATGAATGATTGCCTTTGTCATAAGTGATAATTTAATAAAGATGTTTCTTGTTAAAAAAGCCTACAGTAAAGGAAAAAAACTTAATGGGGTGTAGTTCTCTGCCTGAGCTTTAAAGACTGTAACCAATGCTATGGAAAATCTGCCAGCAGCACTGATAGAGGTTTGCATATATGAAAGCATCAAGAAAGTTCAGAAAATAGCAATATGGATGTACCTCTGCTACCAGTATGCTGGTGTGTGTCCAGGGCAGATATATGCCTTGCAGGGAAGGCTCCTGAATTTTAGAGGGCTGGCTGGGCAGATGTGACCTTTGTGTGGAAAGTCCCAGATGTTAAGAATACTGCAACAGTGACTTAATGAAGAACAACTGTAAGTCTAATATGTAAAAATGGTGTAGATGTAAGATCCAGGCAGTTGTCTTGCTAATACTTTTAATGACATAATTCCTACCAAAAGGCAGCTGTAATGGTAAGTGCCCTGGTACATTGTACTTTTATCTGCAGCTGCAAATTCTTACCATGATGGTCATAAAACACAAATGGTGTTTCCTAATCATTTGTATAAAATCGCTTTGGTTATGGGCATGCCTTGTTTCCCTGGCATGAAAAACATATGTTCATTCATTAACACCTAGCTTTAGTGGAATTTTACTCCACCAGACACCTGCAAATTTCCTTGCAAGACAGCTTTCTACTGAGCAAAAGAGAATGCACTCTTAAAATCTGTTTGTTAACAAATGTGCATATCTTCAGAACTGTATAAGTAGCAAAGTTAAAATACAAAACTTGTTAGGTACACACTCCTCTTTGTAATGATCACTTTAATATAAATGTTTCAAGGATATACATTTTGAGCCTGAAGAGCAGGAGCACACTTAAGCAAATCTGCAATCTGCGACCACCACTCCACCCATACAGTATAAGAAGGAATCAGTACAGCAAACTAAACAAGAATATACATTTTGAGCCTCAAGAGCAGGATCAGTCCACCCAGGCATTCTACTTGTATGTTTTATGAGAGTGAAGCTATTACATTATCAGTATTTCTTAGTAGTTCTCAGCTTGCTAATAAAACTGACTGTTGTAGCCTTGTGTCCTCCCCCCCCCCCACTAGTACAGTAATCGTAACTTTCCACTAGACAGTATACATTTAATTCACATCCCTGTGACTAGATTAACCATCAAGCAGCCCTCTCAGTGCTTTCTACCTTAGTTTGTATCACTTGGAGGTCCTCCTGTTTATTTGCATCTCTATACATTCCCCTTCATTGCTAATGTATCTCCCTACACTAATCTGTGAACAAACTGGTTACGAATCAGCAAGTCAATGTGAAGACACACTCCCAACCTTAATAAACTTTGCTGTCTCTTCTCTCCTTCACTTTACAGGTAGTTTGAATTATTACTTACCCCCTCTGAGGCCTTCACTGATTTCCACTGATTGCCTCTCTGGTTTCTTTGCATTACACCTGGTTTACACTCCTTGTGCTATCTCTCTCCCCCAATACAAAGTCTATATTAGAGTCCTGCTGAGCATGGAGCCACCTTTAAATTTCTAGTCTCCCACCAGGACACAAGTGCTCTTCACCAATTACATTCTGCTTGCCGGTAAGCCATTAGACCTCAGGAATTTGTATAAAGTGTTCATATTTATAAAGTAATACTTACTTATTTCTCTTGTCTTGGTTGGCTCTGCCCCGCTCCATTCACCCTCGCTAATGCTCGGGCTTTATCCGCTCCCCTGCCTTGCCCCTTATTCCCTCCCACTACATCTACATTTATAGTAATTACAGCCACACCCACAGCTCACTCTCACATCACCTCCACCAATCACAGCTCCTCAAGTCATATCACATTATACCACACCAACTTGCTCCACACAAAATACTCCCAATTACTCTCATTCCCACTAGGCATTTTTTACATCACCCACACTACTTCCCCATCCACATATAGTGCAACCCTATAATTCCTATTCAGACCCCCCACCTAGAAACAACTTAAACTTTATAACCATGACTATCACACAACTAAGTCTAGTCTGTCTTCTCATAATTCTTTACAACACCACAAGTTATCACTTTAGCAATATCCCTAAACTTAGTAGCACAACACTACATTATGCACTCTTGTATACTGACACCACAGATTATAATAATATCTGCCCACAGTTATTCAAGAACTACATAATGGACCAATTCAGAACTAAACACATATGCTCTCATTCCTACTCCAAAAAGACACAATACTTTCTCACACTCCTCACCAAACTCCAACATCTGCATAACCATTTTAACTCCAGGCTCACCATAAGTGGGGATATCCACCCCAACCCAGGCCCAAATCCATCCTGTCTAACAAAAATTGCTCCAACACAAATGTCAGAACATAACATCCCCACTTTCTTCATCCCTGGGCAAATCAACAACAGCAGCAAAACCAACCATCTTTTAATGCTAAATATTAATATTAGAAGTATCAAAAATAAAATACCTGAACTCCAGGCCACAATAGCACACTACTTCCCATACATAGTTGCTTTAACAGAAACCTGGCTAAATAAAAACATAGCTAACTCTGAAGTTCTCCCTACTGGCTACAATATCATTAGACAAGACAGGCCACTTCGTAAAGGGGGTGGAACTGCCTTACTGTACAAGTCCAACTTAACTGTCCGTCAGTTACCAAACTCCTACCCCTCCCCCAATAATTGGGACATACTTATCTCACAACTTCAACTTCACCCTAAAAAGGTCATCACCACAATTGTGATCTATATTCCACCTGGTAATACACCTGCTTGCCTTGAAGACTTCTTATCCTGGTGTTCTTCCACATACTCACAAGAAACCCTTATTCTGGGGGACTTCAACCTAGATTGTTTCACCTGTATATCAGAACCACCAAGTAATCTAATAAATTTCCATGGCTACCAGCAGCTAGTCCAAATTCCAACTAGATGTGAAAAAATCTAAACGGGAATCCATCCTTGACTGGGTCCTAACTAACAATCCCACATTGTACTCTCACACAGGCAGTCTCCCAGACACCTTAATTGACCACAACATAATATACTTTATACGTATTAGAACAAGCATATGCAAAACCACTAACTATATATCCACTAGAAACACAACAAAATTCTCTCCTGAGGTCCTCAACACTTTGTAACTGTGACTGGACCCCTCTAAAACCCTCCCACTTGACCAGGCTGTAGCATATTTCAACAAAACATTTCTACAACACCTAGACACTGTCGCTCCATTGTGCAAAATCAAGGTTAGAACCTCTACAAACCCGTGGCTCAGTAAAGAAACCAAACAAATCCTCAAGTCCAGAGGTACTTCCTGGCTTTACTATAAAAAAAAAAACAAAGAAACACAAAGCCTAACTAAGTACCAAGAACTGGGCAACCGTGCAAAAAAATGCATTAGGCTGGACAAAAAATCCTACTACACAACATTACAAACTAAATACCAACACAACCCGCAAAATTTTGGAAAAAATGTAAACCAGCTACTAAACTCCACCAAAAGGCTACCCCCAAACCAACCACCCCTGACACTAAAGTTCCCATCGAAACACAATCCAACTCCCACTTTGTGAACTCAATTCTATTCTTAGTATCACAGGACATTCCTTCCTCACCCCCCCCCAACACAAATAACACTAAAATACAAGCTTTACCCTCAAAACAGTTTCCACCACTTCAATCAAAAGCATGCTCTCCAAACTAAAAACCTCATCAACAACAGCCAACCTACTCCCCAGCTATTTCTTGAAACTCACAGTAGATGCTATTGCTATCACAGTCTCCACTCTCATAAACAGATCAGTTGTTGAAAACTATGTGCCCAAAATCTGGAAACTATCCTGTGTTACACCCATACATAAAGGCAGGACCTCCACTGAACTTAATAACTACAGACCCATTGCTTTACTCTCCCCCCCTGGCCAAAATCCTAGAAAAATGCATCCATACCCAGATGCAAAACTATCTCCTAGACAGCAACATCCTGTCACTTACTCAGCATGGTTTCAGACCTGCCCATAGTACCACTTTAGCCCTTCTCTGCTTCACAGACACAGTAAACTGTCTCAAGAATGAAGGCCTACAAGTGTCAACTCTTTTTTGGATATGTCCAAAGCATTTGACACAGTCTCACACAAAATCCTGCTAAATAAACTAAACAAATATCATCTATCAAATTCCACTCTTACCTGGTTCCAAAGCTACTTAACTGACAGGTACCTAGCTATGAAATGGGAAAATTCTCTCTCTCCTCAGCTGCCCATAACTATAGGAGCCCCACAGGGCTCTATCTTAGGACCACTACTATTCACAGTCTTCACAAATTACCTCCATACCTCCACGCATCATGCATCTATAATTCAATATGCAGATGACACTACCTTAATCTGTGCCGCACAAAACATTCCCACCCTCCTGCAAACAACTCAACTAGCATTCTCTGACATTGAAAACTACCTTACCAAAGCCCAACTTATCCTCAATCCAAAGAAAACTCAGCTTATGATTATAACCAGTTCTAACAAAAACACTTACAGTCAATTCACTATCTACTCCACAAATGCTACTCCAATTGCTCCAGTGGCACAGGCTAAGCTATTGAGAATAACCATAGACTCCCACTTAAAATTTGATAGTCATCTCAACTTAACTATTAAAAAAGTACATGCCAAACAGGGGTCACTCTACCGTATCAAACCATTTCTTACCAACAACACAAGATCAGCCATTGCTCGCTCCCAACTTTTATCCACCCTACTCTATGCATCTCCCATTCTGACTAATCTCAACAAAACTGAACTAAGCAAAATGGAAGCCTTTTTGCTGCAAATTGCTCATATAGAACTCATCACTGTACTGCTTTGAGACAGCTCCACTGGCCCGAACTGCCCAACCTCCTAACCTACAATCAGATCTGCCTCTGTCATTCTATCTATTACCTCCTCAATAAGTGTCCTGCCCTCAAAAACCTAGTACATCACTCAGCCAAAAGGCCTCTTAGATCATCAAGCAAACTACTACTAGAAGTCACCAACAGCTACAATAGCTTTGGAGATGCACTATATAGTAGTTCAGTGGCTAAAAAATGGAACTCTGTCCCTACTAGCATTCAAAACACATCATCCAAAGCCTCCTTTAAAGACCTCATCAGGCAATATTTCAAGCAAAGTTGGCAGTGCCACAATTGCTCCCCAGGCTAGTGAAAGTGGATAACGTATACATACTAAATCTAGAGCACTTGATAATAGTTTTCAATCTTACTCACAAGCACTGGCTAATCAACAATGTATGTACTGTACCTGTGTACTATGTATGTATTCTACCTATGTTCTAAATTTCAGCTGTACACCACAAATCTATTAATTACCTTTATTTTTTAAATTAATATTTTTTTGTTTGTTCTCTCCACTGTAACTGTTTGTGTGCCGCATGCCACTGTAAAAACATGTCTCTTGTAATTTGTGTGTATACTGATCATGTCTAAATAGCTAAATGTGTCTTTAATTTTTCTTTGTGGAGCTTTTCTCCCCAGGCCTCTGCTGAAAAAGGGCCTTTTCGGCTCAGTCAGACACCCCCGGTTAACAAATGTAAAATAAATAAATAAATAAAAATAATATGCCAGCCAGGCATAATGGTGATTTTAGACTGAACAAGTAATTAAAGAATATATAACTTTTCTTAACGTAATCACACCAATAACTATTAATCTCAATATTTTCATAGTAGGCAGACTCCAACTATCAATGTGACTTTTCTTCATTCAAATGCAATCTTCAACTTTAGACAAAGTAGTTTTGTAGGTGTAACTTCATTTCAAAAATGCTTGCATAATTGTGATTTATATGCATATTAAAAAGAGAAATAAATATAAACACTTTCAAAGAAAAAAAAGAGATACTCATATCCACCAAGCTTGCTGCAGAGAGGTTAATAATTTGCATATCAATGTTGTCCAATCCTTTAATTGGTGAGCTACAAGGGTGTGCTGTACTGGGGCAACATAAGGCTATTAAGAGTACTTTACTGGGGAAGACTAGGCTATGAGATATTACATTCTACTATATTTAATGGTATTGCCACTCAGAGTATGATACAGTTACTCTAACCTTGTTGGTCCATAGAGTTCTTGCTCACTACATTACCGGACACAGTTTTATGGACAATTTAGTAGGTAAAATTTGCTTTGTAACTGTTTACTTCTGTATTACAACTCTGCTAACCACCACTATAGTAAGGATAATATTGAAATAGTTCTTGTTGGATAATGAAGGAAAGGGTCTACATAAACTGGAGAAGGAGGATTTAAAGGTAAGAATATTACAAAATGCAGACCTTAGCAATAAGACTAATCAAAGATAAATTCAAACATACACTCAAGTTTAGTAAGATGGTAAGGAAAAGTTCAACATAAGAATAATAATGATATTTTGTAATGTGAATGGCCTCACTGAACAAACTAAAGTGAGATGAATTATAGACCATATCACTGAGAGTCGGGATGACGTAATAATGCTTTAGGAAATAGACTCGCAGAGCAAAGAACATAAGCTGCTAATAAGGGATTGAGAGGGGATACTGTGCTAGTGAAACGGGGGGGGGGCAGGAATAGTAAAGATGAATTCCCCCCATTCTTATATGAAAGTATTTTTGACAGTTAAGGAAGCTAAGTCTTAGCCAGGGGTTTTTGGGGCTATAATAAAGTGATGTTAGGCAATTTTTATATTCATCTAAAGGCATCCGATGGGGAGATTACAGAGATGTTGATGAATGGATTAGCATTTCTTCAGAGTATATGATTGTTTGTAGGAGACTGGAATACCACAACACCTCTTGATGATGTCACTGGGTAGCCAAGGGAGAACAAGCTACTGAAAGAAAGCAAATCTTTAGAAATAATATTAGAATATATGGTGTGGTGGTTTTAATGGAGTGATGTTGAGAAGCTAGGCAATACATGTTTCTCTAAACAATCCAGGACATAGTACAAGTTAGAGAGAATGTATATAACTAGAGAACATGTTATTCTTATAAAAACATTGTGCCTGCATCCTAGTCTTCTTTTAGACCAGGCCCCAATCAGTGTAGAACTATGAACACCTAATATCACAGAGCATATGAGACAATGGAGATTTAAAGTTGGGGTGGTTAAAAAATGAAGTGAAGAAGACAAGCTTGAGTGTATGAGTTGATGAGAAAGTTAAGAGCTGGGGAATTAGAAAGTAAGATGAAATTCAGGAATGTGAAGATTTTAATGCAGTTAAATCAAGAAATGTAAGACTGGGAAAAAAGGATTGATGGCATTTAAAGGGAAAAGTGGAGGGGAGAATAAAGAGAATAACAGAGCTATAGCAGTGCAGGGAAATATTATCTTCAGAACAGGCTTAGAGACGAGGAGAGAAGGTGGAGCTAACTCTTAGAAGAGGGAGTGGAGTAAAAGCAAGTTGCTTTAAAGATGTATGGCATGAAATCCCCCATACAACAGAGGTATTTAGCCTTGTGACTGCAGCAGCAAGAACTGGGCAGGGGAATTTTAAAGATTAAAGGTTCCAAAACAGAGCATGTAGTTAAAGAGCTGGAAGCAATGAAAAAAATATTTAAAGAATGTTATAAGAGTCTATATAAATTGCAAACTAGTTATTCCAGCTGTGTGGTTAGGTTTAATTCTTCTTCTTCTTTCGGCTTTTCCCAGTTAGGGATTGACACAGCAGATCACCTGTCCGCTCATGATTGGCAGTGGAGTTTTATGGTGCTGAGTTGCCAGCCCGGTGTCCAACCTTCCACAGAAGGCACATATATGCACACACTCATGCCTAGGGACAAATTTAGAGTGTCCAATCCACCTATAGCATGTCTTTGGGATGTGGGAGGAAACTGGAGCACACGGAGGAAACCTGTGTGGTTAGGTTTAATAATTTTCTATAAAAGGTTAATCTCCCAAGAATAAGGGAAGAGGAAGAGAAGTAATGGATGAAGCCCACCTGATGGGCAGAGCTCTAGGACCAGATTAAAAAAATATGCATCTGATAAATCTTTGGGTCAAGATGTTTTTTCAATAGAAATCTGGAAGGTGATATTTCCAAGGTTACCACCTAAGTAGAGTAGAATGTTTAATGAGATATCAATTAGACTGAATATTCCACATTTTTGGTATAAGGCTGTAATAATAGTATTACTAAAGGGAGGCAAAGATCCTAGCAATCCCAGTTGATACAACCCTATCTTAGTGTTAAATCATAACTACAAGGATTTTATGTTTTTTATGACGGATAGGTTAGCCACAGTCCTTATGAGAATAATTAATGGTGACCAGTGTGTGTTTTGTAAGTACAGGCAAAAATCTGACAACATATTTTAAATGAATATTACACTCAGTGTAGCTGAAAAGAGTGTCAAGCAAGAAGTTTTGCTATGGCTTGATGACAAAAACCTTTGACAGAGAACATTGTCAATATCTTCAGCAAATTATAGAAATCATGGGCTTCTCACTGGTGTTTATAGATCTTTTGAGAATAATTTATATTGGTTCTAAAGCAACAACAAAAATTAATGGGAACATAATGCCAGAATTTTACGTGGAAAGGGAACCAGACAACTGTGCCCTTTGTCACCTCTATTTGCTCTATATATGGACTCACTTGCACAGAAGATTCAACAGTGTAATATTAGGGAGTGGCAATGGTATCACTGGAAAAAACAAATATCTATGTGTGCTGGCAATGTGTTATTATACATTACTCAACCAGGAAAGGACATATCTATGTTATTCAAGATGCTAAGGGAATTCCAGGAGATTGCAGGATATACAATTAATGAAGATGAATATAAATCCCAAACCATCTGTGTTAACTATGTTCCAATGCACAATTTAACAGAAGACTTCTCTCAGTTGTGAGAGCATTTTAACAAGAAATATCTAATGAAATGGGTAGTCACAAATTCTGAGATCTCCTGAAAGAAGGCTTGAGACCAGATTAGGGGTAAAATTCATAACAACTTGAGGAAATGGAAGATTGTTCCAGGAGAAAAGTATCAAAGCAATGAATATGTTCACAGTACCTCTGATAGTGTGTTCAGCACAAAGTTTTATTTATGATCCTGTTGAGACATTTTAGGAGAAATTTAGTAAAGATGCAATGGACTACATTTGGATTAAGAAGCCACATATAATCCAGTGGCAAAAGACGATATTACCAGTAGAGGAAGGGGTACTAGTAGTTCTGCACCTCCAAGAAGCCTTCAGCACAGACCAGCTGTGATTGACATGCCTACTTATATATCCAAGTTATACAACAAAATGAAAGATGTTGGTCCTTGGACAGGAGAGCAATACTTGGAAGGCAAACAGTTTAAATATTTGGCAACTATCCCTGCAAAAAAATGTGAGAAGGGAAGATATTAGATCAATAGTATTAAAAGAAATGTATAATGTGCTAGACAAATGTTTAAGAATAAAGTATAGCAAGGCTGACAGTTTGAGGAGTAGACTATAGGCTTCATAAAACATCCTTACTTGAACAGTATTGTGACAGTGACTAGAAGTACAGAAAGAGAGAAGTTGTTTTATTACTGGGATAAGATGGAGGTTGATAACAGGAGAATGGAGTGGAAAGAACTATGTGAGTGCAGTGGGACTGGGTAGAGACTTCATTATATGTAAAGAAATATTTATTACACTGCTCTAATATGATGCAGTATTAGTAAACAGATGAGAAGACTAAAATGTATAGATATTTTGATTACAATTAGTCAGGGAGAAGAACCTGGCAACAGTTTAATTGGGAGAATGTATCAGGCTTTAATTAAAGATAAATGGTTCACAGGATGGAAATACATTTCAGATGATGTGTGAAATGACGCAGCAGGAATAATTGACGAGGACTGGGCATATATTTGTCTGGTACCAGACAAGGCTACATGATCAAGAAAGTTTAGGATCTTTGCCTGAAAGTGTTTCTATAAATATTTTTATATCCCTACCTGGACTGCATAAAATGTTTCGAGGAGCTAATGGCAGATGTTGGATGTGGCGGGCAGGCAAGGGGTATTTGGATCACGTTTTCTCAGGAAGTAATAAACTGAATGAATACAGACAAGAACTGAATCTATTACTGTTGAAGTTAATTGGTAGGATTTGGTCCCCAGGAAAAAGTCAGTCTATATTATATCATTGAGTGCTTATGTCAAATGCCTAAATGTCGACAGCTAAGGGTCAAAAATGTATAATGTCGAATGGCCAGTTAAGTGAATTCTTTCATCGGGAAAGAATTCACTTGGCCATTATCAGGAATTTGCCATTTCCCCAATGTAGAGTTATCTCGGAGTTGGTATATTTAGTTAGGGGGGGTGGGGGGAAGTGGAAGCCCCCCACTTTGTTATGGCTTGGAAGTTTATGTTAGTTTGGCATGGTTGAGCAAATTCTTTCCCCATGAAAGAATTCACTTAACTGGCTGTTTGACATTGTAAGTTTTTGACCCTTAGCTGTCAACATTTAGGCGTTCGACAAGTTAAGCAGTCGATGATATAATATAGACCCGAAAAAGAATATGTCTTACTGAATTAGACAGGATACCTGGTTTTGCCAGGACTTCAGGGTCACTAACAATGACATGGGCAAAAACTTGAGGTTGAGCACCAAAAGGCCAAGAACTGATAATCTGTGGCTGTATAATGAAGCAAAATATAATATTGTGGGGATTTTGGTATTATTATTATTATTATTATTATTATTATTATTATTATTAACAACTCCTGGCATTGGGTTGTACCTGTTGTAAAATATGTAGGTTTTATACAAAATTGCTAGTAACAGTCTCTTTTGTTGGAGTTGGTGCACCATGCATGACATCTGTACAACCTTATGTAATGTACTACATGCCATATTCTGAGCTAGAGTCATAATCCATAACTAATTAATGCTTATTGCAATGTAGCATGCCAGACTGTAGTATTGCAATGCCTCTGAACTCTACATTTGGTACCTTTGTATAAAAGGCTATACATTGATCCCTCAGACTACTCATGGAAATTTTAAATAAGTGACTATAGATCCACAGGGATATATATGCAGCTTAATGGTAACTTTGACTGTACAAAATTGTTCCACCCAGAACATGTGATTTTGGGGATCCACAGTGTGCATTTACAAAGCCTGTTGCTTTTTCTATTGAACCAGATGTTATCCTTGCTTCTGATATAATGACAACTCAGTAAATGGATATTCTGGAGAGGTGTTACATACCTCAGCTTGAGGAAAAGTCATATTTTCACCTTCCATGGAAAGTTAATATAATGCAGCATGCCAGATTATTGAAGAAAAAAAATCGATACTCGGCATTTGTTGCAAATGCATAAAATACCATATGTCAGTCCTCCCTTAATGTTTGTCTTTCGGCTTTTCCTGGTTAGGGGTTGCCACAGCAGAACTCCGGTCTGCTAATGATTGGCAGTAGATTTTCACAAACGCCAAGGTGCCAGCTCGACATTCAACTTTCAATGAAGGCATGCCCATTTACACATGTCTTTCGAATGCCCACCCAACCATGGGGAGGACATGCAGACTCCACACAGAAGGCACTCCCTGCACTCCAGCCAGGAATCAAATGGGACAACCTCTTGCTGTGAGGCAACAACGCTACCACTGCACCACCACAGAATTATGTCAGTCCTCCCTTAGTATTTTTAAGAAAACATTCAGTATATGATAACAGAATACAGTGTACCTAAGATTTTCATTCTACATTAGTAAAGGCAGTGCAGTTTCATGCTGAATCTGACCAAAGCAAATTGTACCCTTAGCACATGGAGTTTGAAAAGCCTAGTTTGTAATCTCCAAAATGTTATCTTGTCTAGGAAAGAATGTATCTATATATATAGGTATATAGATAGGGAGAGAGCAAGAGAATGCAACTGCTGACAGCATGATAACTCAATAATACATATTCTGAGCAGATGTTGCATATAATAGAACAGAAGTCATATACACACCTCTAATGTATGTTGGGAAGATGACCAAGCCAGACAAATTGTAAAAAAAAATATATATATATATATATATATATATATATATATACACACACACACACACACACACACACACACACACACACACACACACACACACACACACACACACACACACACACACACACACACACCACGCACACTCCAGATTGCAGAAACTCTGACTAAAATCTCCAAACTACTACCAGTCTACCAGTAAACACGAATAGAGAAATCAATAGTCCAAAAATGTAATATTAAGCATTTTCATTTTAATCACTTAAAAACTTTATCAGAACCATATAAGTTGGGAATAATGTAACATGCCCAACTATGATAATGAAATAAGTGAAATCCTTAACTTGCATCAGTGTATAAAAGGTGATATGTCACTTTTTTAATCATCTTAACAAAACTGTCAGGAAACAAAAACAGTATAATAAGTTGTAAAATACACACTGGCTACTATTCTATTCTTAAGAATTTTAGTATAGCTTAGTGATCAGTTTCATATCAGCAAATTTTGTCCTTATCCATTTGGAATTATGACGATTATAGGTTTGCCGAAAATTTTACTTTAACTGGTGAAATATTTAATATTTTACCTATGATCCAATGATTACTGAGCATAAATATATTCTATTTATTTGATGCATACTGTATACTGAAAAAAATCTATAAATCTGTCTCAGTGAAAACCAAGTATATATGATGTTTTCTGTCATAAAGAGATAGTAAAATGTCCATGAAGCCATGCATTTATTATTTAAGTATAAAAGACTATATGCCATTTTTCCATTGAGAGTTCATACTAAAACACTCGGGGAATTATCGTTGGGCAACAGGATGTAAAATGCATCTAAATCTATTATATCATTATGGATTTCTCTGCAGCTCAGTGCTGAAATTGAGCACATCATACTGTTCCATCCTTACAGGATTTGTTCCATCCTCACAAGGCAACATTATTGTTTTACTACATATTTACTTTCAATTGCCTTTTTATAACAATAAATTTAGAAATAGAAAAATGTAAATCTACTTGGTTTCACCCAACTGACACTAGAACCAACAATAAATGGTGAAATCATAGGCAAGGAAAGCATTCCTGGATTGGATACTATCAGCTCAGTCAGTATCAGAGTAGAACACTTGTCTTTTGTTTTAGAAGATCAGAAGACTGTGGGGTTCATTCCTACACTAGGTAGTTAGATTAAATTTCCTTTGTGTGAGACATTAAAATGAGGTTCCATTTGCCTGAACTGGTGGCAACTCAGATATATCTAAAAAATCCCAGGGCACTTATTGCAAAATGAGTAGGGAAAGACCCTCAGTACTCTTGACAAATGTCTCCTAGCCAGTATGAATACTACCTTGTTTCCCACCTGAAAAGAGGGCACTGCCCTAGTGGAACCAACAGTCAGCAAAGAATAAATAAAACTTATGCCAACAATAGTCACCTTAGGAATTCTACCAGATTCTTTAAGTGACCACTATCTTGCATAGATATTCCTGCAACTACAAAAGAATACAAAAAAGGTAATCTATAACAAGGGTTTGATATAAAACATTGAGTTTCTACATCCATTTTTCACAACCTATGAAGGTATTGCAATGCGTACCAAGTTAAACACTTGCAGCTAGATGATGATGTCAACTGCCCTAACAAAACATTTGTATCAGTGCTAAACTCTATAGCCCAATATGTCAAAAGAAAGTAAAATAAAACAACGTAACACAGTGGCTAACTTCTGAAACGTAATTATTGGATGATAGAGAAAAAGCATGGAGACTATGGAAGACAAATTAAATAACTCTGCGAAGGCTAAGATATAAACTCCTTAGGAACAATGCTAAAAATGTTGCAGAAAAATAAACATTATTTGCATGATTTACAATAAAAAAATCTATAGACAAAATACAAAACCTGTATCAGGACTGCAGTAATAAACTCCTAAAGCAAGATAAGTAGACCAAATGTAGTCATTTTCTACAGCAACCTGGCTATAAAATGGCCTACATGCTAAGCAAAAAGTTCATGTAGGCAGCCATCTCAACCACTCTGCAATCAAATGCCACAACATCAGACTCTACCCTTGATGATATCAATGGCTATTCTATCTACAATGCATAAATGTGAATAAAATAAAATAAAATAATACAAAAATTGAAAACTACCACTCGTGGATTGGATCCAATCCTGAGTGCCTTCAAATGGCAGCAGAAGTCACAGCCTATCCAGCTTCATTACTTATAAACAGATCAACCAATGAACAGTATAAACCTAAAATGTTTAAATAATCATACATAGTCCCAATACATAAAGGTGAAACATAGACTGACCTTCTGAACTACAGACCTGTTGTATTATTATCTTCCATCTATCAAATACTAGAAAGATACACACAGAATCAAATCCTTAGCCAGTTAATACAAAATAACCAGTTAGGCCAAACTCAACATGGTTCACACTTGGTTATAGTAATAAAATTGCCTAATTTACTTTCTTAAATACAGTTAATCAAAAAGCAATTCAAGGCTGTCCCATCACATCTCTCTTCCTATGTTTATCTTAGGCATTTCT
This sequence comes from Protopterus annectens, assembly GCF_019279795.1. Taxonomy (NCBI): domain Eukaryota; kingdom Metazoa; phylum Chordata; order Ceratodontiformes; family Protopteridae; genus Protopterus; species Protopterus annectens. Next base: position 910,077,456 of record NC_056725.1, read on the forward strand.
CACAGTCTTACACCCCTACTGCTAAAAAGGTTAGACAAAATTACTCTACAGTGGGTTAAAAGCTATCGTTCCAACAGTTTGTAGGCTGCTCTCTTGCAATACACCTCCTTTATTATAATTAGTAATCATATGCTCACCTTGACTCACATAATTCTTATATAAATATTTAAGTACTAGTTTCACAGTTCTGAAGAAGGTCCTCTGAATGTTTGGACACTCAAAGACTTAACTTTTGTATGAATAAATGTTTCCCAGAGTGTACCTGGATGTTTTATTTTTAGTTTAGTTCTAACAGGTATTCATAAAACATAAGCTTGTATGTTAGAGAAAGCATATAATAAAATTCCCAAATATGCTGCCAACATGCTGAAAAAAAACTCATCACCTTACATAAAAACAAAAGGCTTATACTCACCCTGTTAAAAACTTCAGTAGTGGGATTGTTTGGAAAAGTAATGACTTGGTGTTCTCATCTCAGTGAAGTCGTCTTTGGATACCAATTTGTTGACATGCACAAACTTTGACACATAACGCATTGACCTAAAAAGGTCAAAGCAATCAACAATGATCCCCAAAGAATTAAAAAAAAAAACACTAAACCAGTGCTTTTGCAGAGGGCCAAACCCCTCCACCTCATACCCCCAACACACCCTGCTAAATATATATACCAACCGTGAGATCACACTACATTGGGGAATAGGCATATTCCCTGATCCCTACTGTGCTGCAATCTCTTATTAAAAAAATAGTACTACTCAAACAGCTGATTTTTGGTCAGTTGTACCATCTTTACCACCATTTATAAAAACACACATCGATAAAAGGATATATTTCCATACATGGGTGCAGATGGCTAGGTTAAACATGTGTTTGGTCAAAATCTGTTTATTCATCCACTTTTATTCAACTAAACAAATGGTTAACAGGTATAGGATATCATAAATTCTTGATGTTTGGGAATATTCTCTTTCCCCAATTTTGTGCGGCAGTGGAGATAGTATAAATAATTAGCAGGGGTGTGGGGGAAGCCTGCAAAATGCATTGTTTTTATTTATTTATTTATTGTTTAAATTTTGCATCCACAGACGCTATTCCTTGCCACATGTGTAGTGTTCCATCACCTTTCTTATTTCCCATGTATTGTGGATGCTGTTTTACATTTCAACAAACACAGATGTTGAAGTAATGTTAGATAATTGCATATATATATATATATATATATATATATATATATATATGTGTGTGTGTGTGTGTGTGTATGTGTGTGTGTGTTTTCCATTCAAAATATTGAAAAGGAGAATTTGTACTGTCCCCTACTACTATGCTTTAATTTTTTTTTTATATTTTAGTTTTCAGTATTTTGAGTTTTTGATATTATGACATGGCTCCATATCAATTGTTATACATATACTTATATACATTAACTTTGTGGTTGCACAAACATAGAATAGACAGAAACAGAGACAAAACATACTACTCAACTTCGGTCTGTTCTTTGAATTCCATGTCAACTAAAGCAATCCAGTGACAACCTTCTAAGTGCAGACTAACTGTAATTTGGCAAACAATACAGGATACCGGGTGATATAACAAGCACAATGATGAAAGCTTTATAGTGACAATCGTGCATCAGAGGTCTAGTAATGCAAAGCTAGAGTTATTTTTCTATCCCAGTTAAAAGAAACATGCCAGGAGTAATCACCTATTTGAAGGAAACACAGGTTCCCAAGATATGCAAAATATATTTTCAGTGCTCAGTATTTGGACTGGTTCCTTTCAGAACAAATCAGTAACATGAAGCCTTGACTGCCACCCATGTATTTCGTATGAATAATATCTAGAGGCATTGTAGTGGTGATGAAAACTTTGACAGTTGTAGCATTAATGCAAAAGTTTCCAGTAAATTCAGAAGGCTCTACTTGATTGTTAGATAACACACCAGCTAATGTTCTAAATTAACTACCACCCTTTATGTGATGAGACCCCAGTACACATGGAAATTGTGTGCATAGCTGAAGAGTCCCAACTTTGAAATCCTTGCTTCCTTTGCCAACTATGTATTGTCCATACTCTGAGAGTTTGGAAAAGTTATTCCCTTTAACATGTATGCTATCAGATTGTAAGACTAAAAGGTCTTGCATTTGGTGTATTTCTTCCTTACACTGGTATTTAATACCTCCCATTCAAAATGCAAATAAGAACCCAGACTCCAGCAGGTAGGGAGTACCAGAAAAAAACTTGCTTGTCTCTCATATGAAAAGGTTTATGACACAGTTTTGCTGAAGAATGCAACTTTAGGAGACAGAGGAGAGAAGCCTTCTCCCTGAATTTGACAGCTATGTGTCTGTATGCACCATTCATACCTTTGATCCCAATGGTATTGACAAAAGTACAGGATAAGAAGTCAAAAAATAATTATCATAGTTCCTTTTTGCAAAGGAAATACTGGTACCCTCTTGTATGCAGCTTGACAAAAAAGAAAATGTGAAGTGCTACCTGAGTGAGCATACCTTCTGACACAGAACAATTAGTTGCCCCTATTCTCCAGTTAAGCCATACAGAGACTGGCAGTATAAATGACTCTGTGAAGATGGGTTAAACATTAGAAATGTTTCTACAAATCCCATTGCAAGACAATCATACCAATAAAAATGGAAAAGGTTATCCTTATGGTGCACATCTGGGCACCTTAACCCCGGAAAGGTAAAAATGGCATTGGTCTTAGAATACTCAGAAGGGCTCAGTCCTGGGCCCACTCTTGTTTGGCATCTACTTTTCCGAAGTACAAGCAAACACAGGAGGGTTATGGCTGACAAAGTTTGCAGATGACTGCAAACTGGGCGCCATAGTAGAAAACACATCTGACACAGATATCCTTCAGAAGGGTCTCACAGAAATGGATAACTGGTGCCTGTTATATCCTGGGAAATAAGGAGACCACACGGTTTATGGAGTTGTAAGGCCTTTCTTTATTCAGAGCCTCCAGGTGCGCACCCATGCTACATGCTTCCAACTCTGCAAGTCATTCCTACACCGGAACCAACAAGTTACCAGAGAATACAGAACCAACAGTACATGTTGAATTCCCCACAGCGCCCCTACAGTACAACAACCACATTACCAGCCCGAATACTACATTCCTCCCCTTTTAAGCTATGACACAATGCCCTACATAAGCAAACTAGGGAGCAAGTCCAACAATGCATTTGGTCACTTACTTCTAAATAACAGGCTAGTTATTAACTGGTTACCATACAATCGACTATGTTGTTCTTGTAATCTATACATGCACTTTTTTTAACATTGATAGTCCTTCAAGTAACTAGGTTTAACCAGCACACGCTTAGAACGGCGCAGTGGTACCACCCTAGGTAACTCCGGTGTCACAGTTACCACTTCAGGTATCGGTGTGTCCATCCCTGGAACAGTTGGATCCTCGGGAACCTCTCCTTCCACGTCCCGGCGGTCTCCCTTAATTGGCGATCCTCCTGCCACTGCGAGCCCTTGTTCCGAACTTAACGGTCTTTCCGGGGCCGGCAGTTCCATGGAGTCCATCTTCTGTTCGCTCCACAGAATCTGGTCTACATGTCTCCTCACCAAGACATCTCCATTCAACCTCACCTGGTACGATAATGGACCTGTACTCTTGACAATGAACCCTGGAATCCACTTAGGTCCATAACTGAAATTTCGCGTCATCACTGCATCTCCATCCAGAAAACTTCTCTCTCTCCGTCGTCGATCATGACATTCTTTTTGCCTCCACTGGGTCCTCTCTACCTTATCTCGGACGTTTGGATGCACCAGATCCAGCGTGGATCTTAATCTCCGTCCTTGCAACATCTCGGCAGGTGACAAACCCGTGGTAGACTGAGGTGTAATACAGTAGTTGAATAACACCCTTGATACTTTTGCTGCTATACTTCCTTCTCCGGACTTTTTCATCATTGCTTTAAAAGTTTGGACAGCCCTTTCAGCACAACCATTTGAAGATGCATGGTATGGTGCTGATGTGATGTGTACGATGCCATTTTTCCTCAGAAAACCCTTGAACTCTTCACTCGTGAAACATGAAGCATTATCTGATACAATAGTCTCGGGTAGTCCTTGGCTACTGAAACTCTTCCTCAAGCATTCAATAGTAATGAGGGAAGTGGGTGTTCTGACTGGATAGGCATCCATCCACTTTGAATGAGCATCCATGATTATCAAAAACATTTCCCCATAAAAGGCCCGGCATAATCTATATGAAGTCTCTGCCAAGGTCTACTCGGCCACTCCCATGGGTGTAGTGGCGCCGCCACAGGCAAGTTGCGATGTTGTTGACATGTTTTACACTCACTCACAACGACTTCAATATCGTGGTCCAACTTGGGCCACCAAAAATAACTTCGGGCTAAGGCCTTCATTCGGGTGATGCCCACATGACCTTGGTGCAACTGCTGTAAAAGTGCCCGTCTTCCTGGGGACGGAATTATCACCGTGCCCCACAATACGCATCCAGCTTGCACACTCAGCTCTGTTTTCCTCACCTCATAAGGCCGAAAAACTGGATCAGTTTGTTTGACTGGCCAGCCGTGCTGGACCCACTGAAACACTCTAGCTAGCACCGGATCTTTGCGTGTCCATTCGCTCAGTTCCCTGGCAGACACCAACGTGATGTCCTCCATCATCAAAACTCGGTCCTCCACTTCCTCATCTTGGAGATACCCCGGTAGCGGCAGACGGCTTAACGCATCCGCATTACTACGGTGTTTCCCGGGCTTATAAACAATCTCGTATTCATACGCTCTTAATGTAACAGCCCATCTCTGAATGCGGGGAGACACCATCTGCGGCACGGCTTTCATTTCGTTGAACAATGACAACAACGGCTTATGATCGGTGCAAATAGTAAACTTCCTCCCGTAGAGGTATTTGTGAAATCGCTTGATTCCAAACATTACAGCCAAACCCTCTTTATCTAACTGGGAATAATTTGACTCCGCTGGTGTTAAAGTCCGTGACATGAACCCAATGGGTCTTTCTTGTCCATCTGGCATCCGGTGTGCCAACACAGCCCCTAACCCATAAGGTATGGCATCACATGACAAAATTAAGTCCTTGTGACTATCGTAGTGCACCAAAACCTCTGAAGACTGCATTAGTTCCTTCGATTGTTCAAACGCTCTGTCCTGTTCCTCTTGCCACGACCACTGAGCCTCCTTCCTTAATAGCTTATGTAAAGGAGCTAACAGTGTTGACAGATTTGGCAGGAACCTGTTATAATAGTTGAGTAAGCCTAAATAGGCTTTCAGTTCTGTAACATTTGTGGGTGCTGGCGCCTGTTGAATGGCTTCCACCTTGTTCCGCAGGGGGTGTAGGCCTGATGCATCCACCTTGTAGCCCAGGAACTCTGCTTCCTTTGCCATGAAAGCACATTTACTCCGCTTCACCCTTAGACCTGCCTCTCGCAGTCATCTCAGCACCTCGTTCAGCGTCTCCAGATGCTCTCGAATGTTCCTACCCGTCAACAGGATATCGTCTAAATACACAGCCACCTTCAGAATTCCTGCCACCAGTCCCTCCATTATTCTCTGGAAAATAGCTGGACTCCAGGAAACCCCAAAGGGTAAACGATTGACTTGGAACAAACCTTTGTGTGTGTTAAGGGTGACATACGCCTTTGACCCTTCTTCCAGCACTACTTGTTGATATGCCTGACTGAGGTCTAGTTTACTAAACCTTTCACCTCCCGACAGCTTTTCAAACACATCCTCCACCTTGGGCAAGGGATACTGCTCCAGCTTCGAGACTTGGTTCACTGTTAACTTGTAGTCACCACATATGCGTACAGTACCATCTGGCTTTAATACTGGAACAATTGGTGCGGCCCATTCCGCAAACTTTACTGGTTCAATTATGCCTTGCTTAGTGAGTCTCTCCAACTCCAACTCAACTTTCTTCTTCATTGCGTGGTAGGGGTTTGTAAAATCTTGGCGTTACGTTATCTTTCACGTGTATTTTTGCTGGTGGACCCCTCCAGGTCCCCAGTTCCTCTTTGAACACTTCTTCATTGTTCTCCAGCACATCTTGCAAGGTCAGGCCCTGCTGTTCTACTTTATGGAGCCGCAGACAGCCCATGTCCAGCTCCTTTAACCACGCCCGGCCTAGCAGGTTTGGTCCTTTACCTGCTACCACCATGACTGGCAACTGTTTGGCTTGGTCTTTATATTTCACCATCACTTTCACCATTCCCAACGTGGGAACTATTTCACCCGTATAGGTTCTCAAAGTCACTGAACAGTCCTGCAGCTTCGGAGCTTCTCTAGGCCATAACTTCCCATACTCAGCCTTTGACAGAACTGTCCCCATAATCACAATGTTGCGCCAGTTCCCTCAACACTGCGACATACTCCATTACCATTTCATTGGCCATTCTAGTCCTTGAATTTAACTTGAACCTCTGGACTATTGCACTCGGCTTCGGGTTATAATGTGACTGAAGCAAGCTCGTCAACTCTGTGAACGATTTGTCCCCCGGTTTATCAGGACTCAATAAGTTCCTCATCAGACTGTACGTCCTGCTGCCCACCGAGCTCAGCAATATGGCTCGCTTCCGACCCGCTTCCATTATCTGGTTTGCCTCAAAAAAATGTTCCAACACTTCACAATACTCCTCCCAGGTCTGTGTCTGACAGTCGTATGCAACCAGTGACCCCAACATGGAACCAGACATCACTCCCGTAGGCCCCGTCTCTTCGTCGTCCGACATGAACTGCAGCCCACCGGTTTCACTCGCAGCGGACTCGGAGACATCCCATCTCTCGTCGCCAATATGTTATATCCTGGGAAATAAGGAGACCACACGGTTTATGGAGTTGTAAGGCCTTTCTTTATTCAGAGCCTCCAGGTGCGCACCCATGCTACATGCTTCCAACTCTGCAAGTCATTCCTACACCGGAACCAACAAGTTACCAGAGAATACAGAACCAACAGTAAATGTTGAATTCCCCACAGCGCCCCTACAGTACAACAACCACATTACCAGCCCGAATACTACAGTGCCAGAGCCATGGCCTAAAGTTAAATGCCAAAAAATGCATAGTCATACCCTTCGGGAAAAACAAGGTTACCCCTAGCTACCAAATAGGTGGCAATCCACTGAGCACAGAAGAAGTTATCAGGGACCTGGGGACCCAGGTTGATAGTAGTCTGTCATTCGACACCCATGTAGCTAAAGTAGTTAGGAAGACCTTCTACATTGCCCACCTTATCATGAAGGGATTCTCATCTAGATCAAGGGAGGTCATAGTCTCCCTATACTCATCACTCATCAGACCAATGATTGAGTACAATGCCCCATTTGGAATGTATCTGACCCGACACTTGCAGCAGCTGGAGAGGCCACAAAAGTTCCTCACCAAAAGGATAAAGGGTCTCAAACATCTGTCCTATGCTGCCCGACTGAAAGAACTCCAGCTCTATTCAGCCGCTTACCGCTTGCTCAGAGGTGACCTTTGCCTAACATACAAGGCCATGTCAAACCCAGATTTGATGAATATGCTGCACCTCAAAAAATCTAGATCCATCAGAGCCACAAGGCGGAGACTTAAACCTCGACACGGCTATTAATAGGACGTGCTGGAGGGATAGATTCATCACCCAAAGACTCCTATGCTGTGGAATAAAATCCCGGTATATGTGAGGCAGAGCACCTGCTGGCCTTGTTCAAGAGAAATCTTGACCAATGGATGGAGATCAGATATACCCCAGGGATTACCTCAGTGTCACTGCTCGACAGAGGCACAGCAAAATAATGGGTATAGTTCCCCATACTAAAGGGGTGGCGTAAGCCACAAAACTATGGGCTAGGCTTGTAAATGCCCTCGGGCAGATAGCCTAGTATGAACCTATGAACCTATGAACCTATGAACCTAATACCTGCCAGACCTCTACAAATTAGGGTTAGCTCACACATCTGTCACTTTGCTATTTCAGCCTACCTTTGCAACCCCCTTTACATCTCATAATAATGGGGAAAAGGGAGATTACCCTAATCTCTGTTGTGCAATCTCTTACACTGCCTGATCCCAAAATATTTACCATTTGGTGAAGTGTGAATTAAGAAAAACAGTCCCATGATGTAGAGTTAGACTACACACACACACACACACACACACACACACACACACACACACACACACACACACACACACACACACACACACACACACACACACACACACACACACACACACACACACACACACTCCCATGCAGTCGTAACATGCATGCAGCAGCAACAGCACATGCTAGGGCATACACAAGTCTGGATATATAAGATATCTGCTCATTTTACCCCATAGCACAGATTATTACACTTTTGAAGTGGATATCTGTGTAATTTTGAATAGTAAAGTGTCAATTGAATACTGTAGCTAAAGTATACTTTTACTGAATTTTTAATTAAAATAATTCCTCTGTCCAATGATTTGACATGATGGAATTAACAAACAAATAACGTTACTGTTTTACCACATATTATCAAAGTACAACCCCTCTTATGAGCCTTGCATCTTCTCATTGCTCAGGTCGTGTATTATTAAGGAAATAATACAAACCAAGGAACAGCACTGAGAGAATTATTTCCCCATCAAGGCAACCTGACAGACAGTATTGCACTAACATAGGGAACTCTCTGTTAAATTGTTTTGTATATTTGTTTTATTAATTACTATATATGCTTTTATATTTTTGATGTTAAATAGTTCCTCCTGATAATGTTTTAAACTCACTGCTGCATATGTAATTGCTGTTGGAGAAAGTATTTCATATCAAAAATATAAGTTATAAGTATATAATGTCTACACACACCCACCAACACACACACACACACGCACACACGCACACACGCACACACGCACACACGCACACAGCAAATACAAATAGCTATTCAGAAGCACAGACAAACACACATACATTGGAGCACACACATTCACACAAACTCGCAGACATATCTACACACTCACATGCCCAGCGGTTACAGCTACTTGCTCAGTGTGATCAAATGTATAAAAAATAATAGAATGCAAGGCTTTACATCCTCCCCTTATGCCTGTTAACTGTCCCTAATGTTGATGCATTGCTCTGCTCTGTCCCATTTGCTGGTAAATCACTGAGGATTAAAGTCAGTCAGTAATGCCGGACATAAGAGCTGCATGCTTCTTTTGTTTTAGGCAGTGCCTAATGTTGGACTGCCAGATTACAATTGGAAGATTTTAGTATGAGCTGCCTCTGTCTCTGCCTCACTCATGCATTCCATTTTTTCTAATTCTCACACACACAGACACGCAAGCATATGTGCTTGTGCTGCTTTTTTCTTTGTTTACTTTTAAAAATGTTATGCTTGCTAAAGAGAAAAGTGTTGTTTGGTGAGTGGAAAAATGGCAGACATTTGTTTTATTTCTGTTGGAGCGTTATAGCAGCTTAATGTGCTGCCGTAAAAAGGAGGAATTGTTATTTATTGAGCATTACATGTACATTAACCCCCTGCTGGAGAACATTCATTCTTCAAACAGGGTGAAAATGTACAAGTCATCCATTGTCTAATAGTACTTAGCAGAGATGGGAACTTATAGATGATATTTCTAAATTTAGTATGAATTAATATTAAAAAATGTTGAAGCAATGACTAATTATTTTACTGATAAAAAGTGATAGGACTTTCAGCAATGATGAAGCATGCTTTTATTTCTAATGCAGAATAATCCCTCATGCTCAGGGTGAATATGACTGTGTGGCTTTCTTGTATTGAAATTACTGAATACTGATACTGTCATTATTCCTTGTCATTTTTGTACTAACTTCTAAGCATATAAATTATGGTTAAAAGTCTCATGAACTACTCCTTTTTGTGGGAGTTCGCTCCTTTGCTGCGTGCCATCAGCCATGTTGCAGTGCTTGTCCGTGCCATCAGCCATGTCGCACTGCTTGTCCTCATTCATTTGCTTCCCCCGACTGATATTTGTCTGCTGTGTATCTTTGGATGGGTACCCTGTCCCCTGCTTCTTAGAAGTGGCAAATAAAAAGTGTAAGCATTCAGGTAGGGAGTGTGCTAAGGTGAGGTCATTACATCCTGGTACAGCACCATCCTGACAGCATCAGTGTTTTTTTTAATGTCCTTCTCACATCTCGACTAATTGTGCATATGCATTACATATGCACACATCTTTAGACAAATGCCATTGGTCTGCACCAACCATAGCCCTTCTTTTGGCTTTACCCAATAATAGGACATCTGGCAGAAATACTGCTCCTTCCCATCTCCACAGTCAGCAACACAGGAAATACTTATTATCATCATTACATCCATTGGTTATGAAATAACATATTCACATAAAACTACACTGTGACCCCTGCAAAGTTATTAAGAGGAAGACTCATACATGATATGTGGAACATCTGCTGTAAAAATATTAAGAAATGGCAACATATTTACTTATTTTCTTTATTTGATATTTGTTGACCAGGAAAGTCCGACTGGGCTAGACCCCTTTTTCAGTGGAGGCCTGGGAAGAAAAGCTCCACAGAAGAAACAAACAATCCCATGGATTCAATAATCTTCCAAGCAAGACTAGCGTAGCCCTGCATGAAAGCACCCATGTAGGAGGAGGACGGCAGCATGCCATGCATATTAATGAAGGCATGCTGCCTGACCTCCCAGGCTTACATGGAGTGTATAGGAGTGCAGGGAGCATGTCTGAGAGCAGAGCTCTCAGAATAAACATGTCTCTGCAATGTAGAACAGCAGAAAGTGGAAATAAATTAGCGAGACCACTCATAGGTGTCTGCATATCCTCACCAACAGTCCCCATGTGTAGAACAGCAACAGTACATATAAATAAACTGAAGAAACCCCTTTATATTTATTAAGAATCTGAGTACAGCTAACCATAGGTGTGCAGGTGCGCCCAGTGCTTACCTATGGTTAAAGCAGCTTAAAAGGCTGAAGAGGATAACAAGGAAGATATATGCAAATAAAGCAGCACAGCAGTAGTGTAGGGGGCAGAGCATTTGCCTAATGAGCAGGCACTCCCAGTTCAAGTCCCACCACAGCATCTACCATTTTCAATGTGAAATCTTTATATGAACATTTAATTGCTATATAACCTACGAAATAACATTTAAATGTGAACTGGAGTACTGCATTAAATGCACACGTGAAGTGTCAATGTCATAACGAATAAGGCAATATTAAGCAGGTTTAAGCACAGATAAGCAGTAGTAAGCATATGTAAGCACTAGTAATCGTGTTTAAGTATGTTTGCATGGGGTTAAGCATTGCCTACACAGATTAAGCAAAGTAGAAGCTAACTGCATGTAAGAAACTGGAACCGGAAGTTAGCAGTGCTTACCGTCACACCTGCTTAGAACTGCTTTAAAGTGCCTTAATCACTCTGTACCCAACGGCCCATGTTCTGCCCAACAACAAAATAAACAGACTCTGCAAGGCTCAGAACCAGGACCCTGTACACTACAGTCACAGGACCCTGTACACTACAGTCACAAGTTAACCACTAAGCCATCATAGCAATACATAAGAGTGAGGTCTCAACAAACAAATCCTCACCATAAGAAGATCAAACTAAGCATGTGAAATTAAACTATGCACAGTGTGATGTTGTATAACCTGCTACTTAACATAAATATGTGAAATGGAGTACTGCAGTAAGGCCAGATGTGAGGTGTTATTGTAATAAAATGTTGAATTGCCCAGGACCCCATACAGTGTACGTACACATGAATCACAGGTACCAGACACAGCTATAACATGTAACAAATAATAAATCAATGTCAAAAGGAAAACATAATGCCAATTAGATATTAAGCAACTCTAAGCATTGCACAGGTCAGCTTACATGGTATAAGCGATGTGTAGGCCAGCTAACTCAATCTGCCCAGTGGTATGCCCCTTTAAGCAATGCCAACCTTAAGTAAGCAGGTGTGCCCATAACTTAGCCTTTTCAAAACCATTCAATCATGGAAAAGTGCAGGAAATCAGGCATATTTAAACCCCACAGGCGGGAATACATCCCGTAACTGGTTGCAGCAGTCAGAATGGCCGGAGTTGGAGAAGGCAATTGATTTAGAGCGCAGCGCTGGGGCATTAATGAGTCTAAATACATGGTGTTGCTCCTGGTCAAACACCATGAACAGAGACTTCTGCAGGGCCAATACCAGGGCACCCAGTATAAAGTGGAGGCCTGGGACAATCTCGCCTGTGACCTCACTAGTGCCACAGATATCCCCCTGACTAGTGAGCAGGTCAAGCATCACCATGCTGACCTGAAGCAGCATAGGGGGAGCTACTGGAACAGTGGATCCAGGAGTCCAGCAGATGACTGATGCCCCAGTACTGAGTAAGTACCCATTCTACTAAGTATATAATGATTGCCTAGCTTGCATATACTATGGATAGGTATGGCTAAATGTCACTGTATTTCTCTGACAGCAGCAATGATCGGGCTGTGAACCAGCATGCCCATGCTGCTAGGCTAAAAAGGCTGCATCGAGAGGCAGGTTAGTAATAATCCTGCATGAACTGTCATATCCTGTGAATAAAGGTATATCCCCTGGAGTGCGTGTGTATACTCTGATTGAATATGTTATAGTGTTGCATGCTATAAATAGTATTAAGCAGTGTTACCCACACTGTGGTATGCAGATAAAATGTGTAGGAAGTTCTGTATAACAAGAGGTTAGTCATATTGTACAACTGTGGGAGACAGAGAGACAACACTGGAAAGCTTTACACCAATTCCCTGATAGCACAGTCTACTGTGATGTTAACTGTAATATTTTTACCACACACAGCAGGGGTTTAATTCCCGGGAGTGGTAGTAAGTTGTATGCATAATCATACCCCACAGCTGTACAGAATTTGTGAGAATGTTCAGATAGTAAGCTGTAAGCATAATCATAACCATCAGCTATACAGACTGCATCAGAATGTTCAGAGAGTAAGCTGTATGCATAGTCATACCCCTCAACTGTTCCGATCTGCCCAGCATTTACAGATAAATTGCCCAAATCTGCTGCCTGGTACCCTGTTCCCCTGAGAAATCAGTGTGATGATCCAAGAAATGTAGGCAGCCTGTGATGACATATAACCGATAGTCAAACCTGTACATAGTCATAGAATGCATATGAAAACAAACCTGTCATTGTAGCAACACATCCAACATGTATGAGAGCAATTTGCATAATATATCGCAGTAACACCTGCATCCTGTCAGGCCTCAACCAGAGTGTGTGCAGTAATTGAGGGGTATGTGTATAACATCAACATGGAATCTGGGAGTATGTGTAGAAATTGTCAGGTAGTGTTAACAAAGGTCTTTTCAACAGCTATAACAGGTAAATGGTGTAGACTGTACGTTAGACAAAGCCCACTATATACTAATCTACAAACATACCATTGTACAAAGTAAGGCCAATGGGTAGTGTAATAATACATGTAAGGGACAGATCACTGCAGTGACTAAGAAAGTTGTGAAAACTACAGGGATATATCAGTTGTTAATTGAACTCTTTCTTGCCCCCATCATATGTGCAACATTAACCCAATTATACACCTCAATGGGTATGTTTACTCTCGAAACTTATGTTGAGACATATGTCCTGTTGGTTCATAAATATCCACATTTGGTTCTATGCATGTGCCATGTTGAAATACACCCATATCGGTGGCCTGTTGCCATCAATAAAACCTGCATGCTGTTGTAATGGCCACTGCTGTTCCATATATGCATGTGTTCTGCTCGCTATGCAACTGGTTTAAATGTGGTGTCTTGGATTAATGGGTATACCTATGCATGCTGTTATAACTAATCCTGAATGCTGTTGACTATTACTAACCCATATCTGTCCTTAAACTGCAACACCACAGCTTGTATGGGAAGGCCGGTCCCAGCAGACCCACCTGTCCCACCTCAGCTGGCCATGGCACCAGGCACCAGCACAGCCTAATACCTCCTCCTTCATAGGCCCTGCACCACCTTCGGGTGGAACCACTGCAGGGGATGAGGCACGCCCCCCCTGGGATTGGGAGCGGAGAGGAACCTGCCACCCATTTTCAGGTCCAGGCCGTGGTGCGTAGGGAGATTGATAGGGCATTTCGAGACCAGCTACGCCAGCTTGAGAGCCGAATGGTACAATTAGAGTGTGAGCCTGCCCCTCCTACCCAGCCCCAGCATGGCCACCTTTGGGGCCGTGAAGGTGCAGTGGTGACTGCCCATGGTGAGGACCTCAGTCCCACTCTTTCCATTTGGGAGCTCATGGGCTTGCAACATCCAAACACCCCTCCCAGTCCAAGGTGTTTACCCCCACATGTGTCATATACCACCCCTGTATGTGTCGTGTTTGTCTTGTCTGTTAACCTACCCAACCTACCTCCACAAATATAGCTACTACCCCTCCCCAACATCCAACTCTCACCTAAAAAAAAAGGCAATCTGTTCCCACAAAAAAATCTCGCCCCATACATAGCTGTCCATTTCACACACGTGTCCACTGAACACATGTAATCTGGTCTAACTGCCATCACAACAAATTATTGCTGTCCTCACCCACTCCCAGGGGTTTGAGTATCCGAATCTACCTCCAAATTCAGTGCATATGCACAGCTGTTGCTGTAGAAGAAATGGGCAGCTATGGATCTTCCCTACACCCTTCCTGCACATCCCTGGCTATTTTCCCTACTGTCTTTCCCTCTTTGTGACCCTTTTATCACCACTTTCCTATCAACCCCTTTTTCTTTCCTTTTAAAGAAATGAGTGCAGGGGTAAGTGGGAGTAAGCACTTTTAAGCAGCAGTAAGCGGGTTTTAGCCTGTTTGCACAGGGGTAAGCAATGCCTACACAAGTTAAGCAATTCAGGAGCTAACTGAGTATGAGAAACAGTAACCGGAATTTAACAGTGCTTACTGTCTTGCAAACCCATGCACACCCGCTTACAACTGCTTAAAAGTGCCTTAACCATTCTGTATCCAACGACAATTGTTCTGCCTAGCAAAAAAATAAACAGCCTCTGTTAGGCTCAAACCCAGGACCCTACACACAATAGCCAAAGTGATTTTCCACTAAGCCATGTCAGATACACACACCCCCTAATGTATTCAAAAGATATCAACCAGCCCAGTCATTGAACAGTACAGAGAATGTATTCCAACATGTAGATGTATGTGTGTGAGTAAATATATTAATGTCTAAACAGATACAACATATTGATATATATATATATATATATATATATATATCTGTAGAAATATATACATATATAAATATATATGGACATATATACATGCAAATGTCTACAGCTATAGATATATATGTCTACATCTACATGTCTACAAATATACAGCAGGTTATATATATATGTCAGCAGATTATATATATATATATATATATATATATATATATATATATATATATATATATATATATATATATATGGACATACTTCTGTATATAACAATGGGGAAATAACAAAAACATATATGTCCACATGCAACGTTAATGGGGTTGAGAGGCCCCAAACAATATACGTCTTGTGCGAATAGGTATACACCCCCACAGCCAAACACATCCCCCCTGCAATACACTACCAAGTGTTGCAGATCGCATAACTGGGACCAAACATGACATGGCCATCCCTAGGATACATATACACAGAAACATATATGCAAGTACAGTTATAAATATATATCTATACATATATATAGACATATATGTAACTACACGGGTACCTATTACTTGATCGACAAGTCAAAACAGTGACACTCACATGTTCGACTCCACATCATCGACACTTCATAACATCGACGTTTCAGGTAAGCGATCTTCCCCCTCACAGGACCCATGGTAGCACTCATTTCTGTCTTTTAACGCGCAAGGTTTACGTCAGTCTTCAAAATGTACTCTGACAGCGTTGTCCTTACCTTCGTAATAGTGAAACGAGTGCTACCATGGGTCCTGTGGGAAGATCGCACCCTGAAACGCCGATGTTATGAAGTGTCGATGATGTGGAGTCGAACATGTGAGTGTCGCTGTTTTGACTTGTCGATCAAGTAATAGGTACCCAACTACACGTACACACACAGAGATATGTACAGTAAGATACACATGTAGTATGTGCACACAATATGGAGCAGCTAGTATTCCTACAGTTACCACCTTACCAACTGGGGATTGTATGAGCCACCCATACAAATGACATATACCCACAGAGATATCAAAGGATATAACACCACACACAGGTGTGCATAATTGGGAAAGCTTTATTTGTGTACTATGACAGTTCTATATGCCATGACACCAACACCCATATGAACAGAGTAATGCAACTGTGAAACAGTTATACTAATACAGTAGTCTGGAAAGGTTGACATATGTTGCTGTCCAGGCCGAGGCCTTCAAGTAGTACAATAGTAAATACAGACTGGGCCACAGCATGTCAAACAATCAACAGTACATAATGCAGATGTATAGTTCAGCAGCCTCTATCTACACTCTGTACACAATTCCTAGGGGTAAAGACCCCAGTTGACACAATGGGATGTATCTGTTACATAACAAGGCATAACTGACACCATCACAATCACAATGACAAACAGAACATTCTGTATGGCAGGAGGCAGTAGGCCTGCATTTACCCAAGGTGGATTGTATGATAATGTACATCCAGATACCTTAAGGCAGCTTACCCTGATACCTGCACATGTTGTAACAGCCTAGGTTAGTTATGGTGCACCCCTCTAGACTCAATAATACTGGGTCATATACCACTGTTTTATACACTGGCCTCTGGAGTGCATTAGGGCACACATGTATAGTGTAAGTGAAGCCCACACATATATGGCCCCAACCCCCCAGTATGTGTGGGGGTCACGACAGTAGTGGAGTGATGGCAGGAATGACAGCATGACATACATATAGCCCACTACATAACAACCCCTGACAGCATGTCATATGTGCAAAGCCTGGTATGTAGGTGGAGGACAAAGGCTGGAGCACAGACACATGTGTAAAATTCTTGGAATACACTAAGCAAGATATGTATATGTGTATATATCTATATGGATATATGTATAATTATATATACATATATGTTCACCCTATGTCCTGAACATGGAGTGGAGCCCTAGCTCAGCCTCAATAATCCCAACCGCTCAGTGAAAGGGGATGTCAGGTATATATTGCTTCTGCTCTATTTCTTGATCTGTCAAAAGCCTTTGACATGGTCAATCATCAACTCTTACTACAAACCCTTGAAAACCTTCACCTTGATAAACCAGCCCTAAACTGGTTTAATGCTTACCTCTCTGGTAGACAACAGGCTGTTCAGTGGCAAAGTAAACTATCCCACTTACTACCTAACACAATAGGAGTTCCCCAAGGTTCCATACTTGGCCCCCTTCTTTTCTCTGTATTCATAAACGACCTCCATTCAGTCATCCCTAAAGCCACCTGTATTCAATATGCAGACGACTCTACGTTGATTTGCTCAGATCTCTCTCTCAGTAACCTCCAGAAAACCACCCAACACTGCTTTACTGAAGTGGAAAAATGGTTTACTAAACGGAAACTTATCCTAAACCTGAAAAAAACTAACCTACTACTAATTCTCCCCACCTTAGCCTCTTCTTTAGGGCTATACCCTCCACTCCCTAATAATATGACCTTCCACGTTCAGTCCACTAATGGGACCATCATTGAGCCTGTCACCAACACCAAATTACTAGGTGTCACAATTGACCATAAGCTCAAATTTGATATTCACATCAGCCAAACTATAAAGACAGTTAACAAGAAACTTGGTTCCTTGTATAGAATTAAGAACTTTCTTACGCCCCATACTAAACTAACTATCGCACGTACTCACCTTCTCTCCACCCTACTTTACGCCTCTCCAGTACTTTCCTTCCTCAAAAAAACTGAGCTCAACAAACTCTCTGTAGCTTATAACCATATTGCCAAATTTGTAACTGGTGAACTGCATGTACTCACCATTGCCTTAACCTAAGAAAACTAGGCTGGTTAGAACTCCCCAATCTTCTTAAGTTTAACCAACTTAATGAAGCATTTAAAATTATCAAAGAACCAGAAAAAAACCCCTCATTGTACAAACTTTTAACCCCCTATTCCAATCTAAATAGTCTTCGTTCCTCTAATAGTGTCATGGTACAAACAACAAAATCCAATAACTCAGGTGGCGATGCTCTCTTTGCCAATTCCATTGGAAAACTATGGAATTCCCTTCCAAATAACCTAAGACTAGCTACCTCTCTCAACCAATTCAAAAATAACCTTAAACTATTCTTTAGCTCTCATTGGTTATGTCCTTGCACTAAACCAGACTAAATCTTTAGATCCCTGCCTTCCTTCTTGGCTGGCTCACTAACTATTTCTTTTTTCTCCTATATATCCAGATCCTACTTTTTCTACCTCCTACTGAACTTTGTCCTTAATTAACCTATCTTTTCTATTATTTGCTTTTCTTCTAATTACCCAATTTAATTGTATGCATACTTTGTCTTTCCGTGTTTGTTTCCTCCTACAAAATTGTATTTTAGTATGTAATTCAATGTCTGTTTGATCATTGTGGAGCTTTTCTCCCCGGGCCTCTGCTGAAAAAGGATTTATATCCAGTTGGACTAGCCCGGTAAACAAATGTAAAATAAATAAAATAAATAAAATAAAATAAATTGCAGGTATATTTGTAGACTACTGCTACTGTAATAGGGATTGTCTTTACAGAAATGCCCACATCTGCTGTTAACATGTGTTCCATTGGCTACTGACAGACATCCTAAGGACATCATAGTACAGTACCACTGCTAGAACAGTAATGCCCCTGAGGACTACAGCTGAGATATGGCCAATATATGTGGACAGTCTAACTCACTCTGGTCAGTCCAGGGGTATACACAGAACCCCTTCATGCAAGACATGTGGACCAAGCCTTACAACGCAGATTTTAACAGCCATGTAGATGGGTATATCATGTAAATACTGGTGTACATTTGCCCCCATAGGTTATGCATTCATACACCCCTGTCTGTCCTGACACATAATAACTGCTGGTATAGAGGTGCCATGGCCACATACTACCCACTAGTGACAGACATCTGTACAACATCCCACTGCTTTGTCTGACATACATGACTGTTATGGTGGCCCGGCAGCAGTACATCTGGCAAGTATCTGGACATGACATCTCACTGGGTAAGTACAGTAAACTGCTAGGCATGTAACAAAGCACAGTGCAGGCTACAGGCAGACTGACTCAACACTGGCCTACATCTCCTATGTGAGAATACACATGTACCTGCATAGATAGCAGGCTCTACAGGCATGTCACATCACAGAGTAAGTGCATAACCACAACCAAAGTGAACACAGCCACAACCACATATGGTTAGCTAGTATAATATTACAGTATATGGACTATCTGATCAACACCATCCTCATATGTGCCACTCACACACCAACCCTACATATACTGGGCCGCTACACAGTGTGGTCCGATGCCT
Organism: Protopterus annectens; assembly: GCF_019279795.1. NCBI lineage: Eukaryota > Metazoa > Chordata > Ceratodontiformes > Protopteridae > Protopterus > Protopterus annectens. Next base: position 910,097,028 of record NC_056725.1, read on the forward strand.
GTCTCTGGTATGGGACATGTATGTTTGCCCCTACAAACATGTAAGCCAATAGAATGACATACATTGGAGCAGCATGTAACATCAGATAGAAGAGGACCAAGAACAATGAAATCTACCACAGTCTCTACACAGGCCAAGGTACATATTCACTATACACACACTGTCGACAGTTACCAGACTTACAAATACCTCAATACTGTACACACAACCACAAAATGCCCAGGCTATATCCTCAAATATAACCTCTTCTATACATAACTTGTGTAGCAACGTGATATCTCACTGGCTTGTTATCAGATATGCTGTCAATGAATATGGTGTACAGAATGTATGCACCCCCTACTGCATGACATATGTACAAATGTTGACAGAGTTGTGGCTGGAGGCACAAACACAGGGCCAATATTGACATGTTGCTGTGATAACCTCATACATTTACTGTCATAACAGGGTTTGTTGCAACATATGTCCTATGAGGGATATGAAGTCAGTAACTCTCCTGGCTGTCACCATCTACTGACTGCAATCCTCACACTACCTTCTGCAGTTGACAGATAGGTGCTCTGTGGGTAACACAAGGAACACAAGGCACTTTACACTGCCCAGTCTGCAGATGACCCTACAGATGGGGTTTCCTCATAAACATAGCACTGACATGACAAGTATTAAAACATGTAGGACAGCCATATCCATACACACCTTTTTAAACCAACATTACCCCAACTGCAGTATAGCAGCACTTACAGTCTATAATCAAGACAGGCACATCCCCCTCCTGTGTATTTCCACAGTGTATGTTGTCAGAGCTAAGTCCCCAATCCATCTGTGATGCTGTTTGCCAAACAACAGATTTAGTTCCTGCTCACAGTAAATGAAAAGGCCCAACACCAACATGATGTTCCTAGATATTGGAGTGTGTTTCCATGCAATTGGCTATGAGAATGTTACCACAGCTGTTCCACATGCAATCAGCTAGAGGAGGGCTGCAATTCATGCAGAGGCCATCAGCTGATCATGAGCATTACTGACAATACACATGCTGCTGCCTAAGCAAAGCAGGTGTACATTTCCACATCCACCAGAGAGGGAGTGAGAGAGGCAGACAGAGGCAAAGATAAGTCAGGGAGGGTTGGGAGAGTAAAACGTAAGCATGTTTGTGTCAAACACCTACCAGTCCAGGGTATTAAACCCCTCACTGACTATGTACTGCTATCACATGTCTAAGCAGTCATTGGATGCACCCCATACATTACATGTTGAGGAGTCCTTCAAACGTATATGTGATGGTGAGTGATATCTGCAACACTGATATGGTAGCTACATGATAGGTCTAGTACACGTGAATGTCTGCATGAACAGGTGTCAGTATCAAAACAGCCACACTCTCACAGGGACGTGCACACACTGACACACTTGGCAGGGCCAGGGATGCAACTCATCACTAGTTAGATTGCCACAACACAGTACTGTGCAGGTATCACATCCACCACAGGGGTTATACAGAGGTTATATGGGCAAAGGGTATGTGGAGGTGTCTGACATCAGACAGCATGCTTCAGTATGCCAATGGGGTTGTAGTGAGTGTGAATGTGGTCATAGGCAACATACAACACATACACAGACACAGGGTGCCAGTACTGACATGCATGGGTGCATTGCTTCATGGGTGTGTAGTGGTCAACTGTGCCAGATGGATATACAAGGCTAGATGATAGGTATACCTTGGCATCAGGTGACATGACAATGGTCTGCAGTGTGGCTCAGGGGTGTAGTGTCTGGTTTCCCCACACAGCTGGGTATTGTATTCACCATCCAGTCACCTGGGTAACTATTGTGTGTGGGCAATGCTGTGCATTGCTTGCCATGTATGTGTTCCTTAGTCCATGACATGTACGGTGTCTGGGATGTGCACACCTCCCACCTGCATGTACAGTGACATGTGGGACTGTACCTGGGGGGAGTGGCCCATGTTATGTACACAGATTGTTATCATAACATGTGCCACTCCTGACCTCTTGTGACAGGGCGTGCTCATGGACAGTTCTTAGTGGATCACATTTGATGGCACCACAGATGTTGTAGGCATTCATTGGGGATTGTAGTTAAGGTACACTGGCTTCAGTTATGCACCTATTGTATTGATGGACAGGGTGCCATGCCCTCTGTAGCCCACTGCAATCATACCATGCTTACTATCTGTGAACAGTATGCAGGGTACTACCAACATAGCTGCAGTTGTCTAGGCAAGTGTATTTGTGTATGAGACACAGGTTCATAGTGTACTCTGTGTAATACTAGTTGATTACTTTGTTCACCAGGCCTTGTATCAAATGTAGTGGAGTGGATTGGCACCCCAGCATCTTAGCTGATTGACACCTTGCAAGGTGGACATTGTGACATATAATATGGCTACCATATAGGAAAATTACAAATCTGGCTCCAGGTGCTACACAGTCATAACCACCTCAACACAGGTTGCAAATTACAAACACACACACAGTTATCATGGGTGGGATTCGAACTCATGCCTAACTAGTTTATCACACTACAGTATTACGCAGTTATAGCATGTGCCACAGCGATTACTGGGATATTTATTCCCCAAAGGTGTATTTCACAGTTGATGATGTCAGCAGACTTGCCAAAATAGGACAATGGAGGTTGCAGTGCCTGTGAATGGCCTCAAAAACATTGCTACACACTCTGACAAAGAAACACATAGAAACATTCACATTTAAAATGTCTGGGAACAGCACCCCTACCTAACTAGTTTATAACACTACAGCATTATGCAGTTATAGCACGTGCCACAGAGATTACTGGGATATTTTTCCCCAAAGGTGTATTTCACAGTTGATGATGTCAGCAGACTTGCCAAAGTAGGGCAATGGAGGTTGTAGTGCCCGTGAATGACCTCAGAAACATTGTTCCTTACACTGACAAACGAACACAAATCTCCAACCCAGGATCTGACACAACATGGGCACAGGATGTTAACAGTACTCCATCCCACCTGAATGCTGTCAGGTTGGTATTGGTAATATATCATGCAGTACAGTGTGGCTACCATAGAGGATGTACAATGTGGACCCACTCAACATTTCTAGGATTCATATACACAGACACATATATGCATATATATATATATATATATATATATATATATATATATATATATATATATATATATATATATATATATATATATATATATATATATATATATATATATATACACCTATATATACACCTATATATAGATATATATGTAACTACACATACACACACAGACATATGTATAGGGAGATACATATGTAGAAGGTGCACACAATACGGTACAGCCACTATGGCTACAGTCACCCGCATACCACATGGACTCTGTATGAGCCAAGCATACAAGTGACACCTGTTGCCTGCAACATATACCAACAGACAGGTCACAGGATATAACACCACACACAGGTTTGCATACATGGGGAAGCTTTGTTTGTGTACTTCTACAGTACTATATGCCATGTCATATAGCTGTGTAGACTCTGAAATACGTTTAGACTGAGTAATGCAACTGTCTAACAGATAAAGGTATGCAGTATTCTGGAAAGGAGTACATATGTTGCTGTCCAGGCCAAGGCCTTCAAGTAGTATAGCAGTAGACACAGACTGGGCCACAGGATAACAAGCAATTAGCTGTCAGAAATGCAGATGTACAGTCTGGCAGCCTCCATCTACAGTCTGTACACAATTTCTAGGGGGTACATACCAAAGTAGACACAATGGGATGTATCTGTGATATAAAAAGGCATGACATCACATTCACATTGACAAACAGAACAGTCTGTATGGCAGGAAGCAGTAGGCCTGCATTTACTCAAGGTGAATTGAATGGTAATGTACACCCAGATACCTTCAGGCAGCTTACCCCTGTTACCCCCTCAGTATTCACTGGTGTCAGTGGCATCAGTCCATACAGGGCATATATATATGGCGTGGCATGGCCTTTGTGGGTAACATTTGTTGGCTTGCCAGTTGTAGCAGGTGTCCATTGGGGCACATAGTGATGGAGCACTGTATGCAATGCATTGCCTATTGTAGGGATGGGACAGGGTGCCATGTTCTCATTAGTCCACTGCAATCACACCATGGTTATCATCTGTGGAAAATATGCAGGGGACTAACAAATTATTGGTTGTTGCCTGGCCAAGTGTGTTTGTGTATGGAACATGGGTGGAGAGTGTTCTCTGGGTAATACAGGTGTTGCCTATATTATTACCCATGCCATGATTTCACATATGGGGGTATAGATTGTTTACCCCAGCCACTGTGATGTTTGGCATCTGTTATGCTTGTAAGGTGGACATTCTTATATTTAATAGCCCCAAAATATAGGAAAAGTGCAAAACCCACTGCCCATTGCTTCGTGCTTCACACAGGATATGTATGACAAATACACACATACACGAAAAGTCTCACAGTCGCCATGCCTGGGATTAGAACACCTACCTAGCTAATACAGCACAGTAAAGCATTACACAGTTACAGCATGCACCACAGAGATTACTGGGATACTTCTTCACCAAAGGTGTATTTCACAGGGATTGACATCAGCAGGCTTATCAAAAAAAGGCAATGACAGGTGTAGTGACTGTCCTCAAAAGCATTGGGCCCTATACTTACACACACACAGACTCACAGTTGTCATGAATGGATTAAAACACCTAACTACTACAGCACATTACAGCATTATGCAGTTACAGAACACACCACGGAGATTATTGGAGTATTCCTTCACCAAAAGTGTATTTCACAGTGAATGACATCAGCAGGCTTGTCAAAGAAAGGCAACAACAGGTGTACTGACTGTCCTCTAAGGCATTGGGACCTACACATGTGTACAAACACACAGTTGCCACGAATCGGATAAGAACACCTACCTAACTACTACACCACATTCGAGCATTACGCTGTTACAGAATGTGCCACGGAGATTACTGTGGCATTCTTTCACCAAAGGTGTATTTCACAGGGAATGACATCAGCAGGCTTGTCAAAGAAAGGCAATGACAGGTGTACTGACTGTCCACAAAAGCATTGGGCCCTATATGTGCACACAAATGCACACTCACAGTTGCCATGAATGGGATTCGAACACCTACCTAACTACTGCAGCACATTAGAGCATTATGCAGTTACAGAATGCACCATGGAGATTACTGGGACACTCTTTCACCAAAGGTATATTTCAGAGGGAATGACATCAGCAGGCTTGTCAAAGAAAAGTAATGAAAGGTGTACTGACTGAAAGGCTACCAGGGGCAATTGTGTACAGTGATGGACATTTGCACATCATATGTTTTTGCAAAATGGGAGTGTGCTGTATGGGACAGGCCACATGAGAGGGGAGCTGTCTGTCACTGTCTGTCACTCTCTTCCCACATCTATTATGTGTATGTCTGAGCTGTTATAGTGTGCTGTCCTTGGATATATGTGCATATTCTCATCCATTGTGTGTGCAGAGCATGACTGGTGTGTAATGTGGAGTGTTTGCACAGACATCTGTGACTGACTGCTGTGTATAATCCACAGTTGTTTCCAGACATGGGCTTCATTTCTCTAAGTGTGTGAGCATGTCCAGTATGACCCTTCTGTAATTTGTTTTCTGGCATGGCCTTCACTTCTCTGTGTGTGTGAACATGCCCAGTATGAGTATCTGTATTGTATGCGTGACTCCATTCCAGGTAGGATGTACTCTAGTGCAACTTTTTGTGCTCTACACCTACAGTTTGTAACCTGTTTCTGGAGGATATCTGTAGATTGATTGATAATGTATTCACATAGTAATGTGGGGATCATATTGTACTCATTCACAGCAGCAGGGAGGTGGCCTGTGTGTTACCTGAGGCTGATGTTGGGCCGGACTGGCTGCATGTGTGTTAGGGTAGCTACTTGCAATTGCCTCACAGGTATACGTGGCCTTTTCCCCTGCTGGTGGCTAGTGGGTGGATACCAGCAGCTTCTACATACATCATACCTCTGCCTTTTGTGGTCTGCCAGTGCTTGCTCACAGTACATCTTAGTTTCCCATACTACATAACCAACTGATGTGCTGTGAACCCGTATGTACAAACGGAGGGTGTCTCCATTTCACTGTGAGATTTTAAACAGTCTCTCTCTACGGTACTTCCACCTGTGTACTGTGTGTACATCTGGGCCAACACTCATGTCATGTCCATCTTCCATGTGGTGACAATTATGACATCTGTACAAATCATATGGTCTACTGCTGCAACATGTCTTGCTGGGATACCAGTCTGTTTGGCACTGCAGCTGTGTGGACTTGACCCGGTCATCAGCAGTACTGACCATTGGACACCAGAACACACCATCCATGGCTATTTGCTGAACACTTTCGTTTTGGATTTTGCAGAAATGTACTCGGTTACTAACAGAGTACATTTCAGCAGATAGCACTAGTCTTGCACAGACTGTTGCAAGCTTCCTGGATTGCAAAATCACCTCATTTGCATGGATTTCACCTGTAAATGGAGTGATTTGCATACAAGGGCTTAGTCCATGCACGATTAGTGCAGGAGTGCTCGTGCACACCCCTAAAGGCTGTTCCTGGATCGCACGGCAGACATATTGCCTGAGTGGGCTCCTGCACCAATCTTGCAAGCTTTTGTGAATCTGGGGGTATGTTACATACATAGCGTTAATGAGAACAATACAGAGTGAATAAAGTTTGTTATTCAGTTAGGTCATACAAGTGTATCCAACAGAAATAAATGCACACAATCAGAGAAAAAAAAAACATTAGAATTAAATGCACATAGTCTAAAAACTATAAACATTTGAGTTCAAATGCAAAATAAGGTAAGTTAAACATTTAGGTACATACATTTCTTAATAGCAGGTTGGACAGAATGCAGCATTATGCCAATTAGTTGTAGAAGTTGTGGGAGTAGTTGTAAACATTCGGATAGTAAAAGGGAGAGTATAAGGAAAGCTGTAGTAGTCTGGCTGTGGGAAGTAGTAACAGAGGACAGATAGGATGGGAGTGAGTGGTGTTAACTGGTGTTTTTTACTGAAATAATAAAACAGTTTTGCAGTTTTGCATGAAGTTGAGGGATAGGTTTGTGCTGGGTGCAAGAAGAGGAATGACGGAAAAGGAGTTTTATTTGCGTTGATATACTTTACTATTCTTTATTTATTTAGCTTATAAGTAAAATGATATGATGATTTTTCATGTCAGATTAGAAAGTTAATACTGGTATTGTTTTTGCTTTGATATTTGTATAATGGGTATTTATAGTATATTTCTAATACTTGAGTCTGTGTTGAGTAAAGTGGGAAAAGCAACAGATGATTTGATATGGATTTTTTTTTTTTTGCACTCAGGGGCTATGATTGTGAATGGGGTTCATAGTCATTATGCTTAGGAGGAATAGCAATCCGTGATGATTACACCTAAATACAGCCTTGGCAAGATTCATAGTGGCCAGTTGTACTTATGTACGTTAGCCTCCAATTAACTTATGCAAAAGAATGAATAATGAGGTTAAAATGAGAAATGCTGTAGAACGTCTTGGGCTAATAAGCCATTTTCCCTCCTTTTTGCAATTCATAGTCATTTTTTATGCCTTTTCTCACAGTGCATAGAGATGTTAATTGCTCCTTTTCTATCTCTTTTACATTTGGCAAATATGTTTGCTGTTGCTGTCAGCCTAGCTATTTCTCAGTGTAAAGTATTTGACATGGTTGAACCAAAACTCCTCATGCCCAGTGGCACTTGCCAGCCAGGAAGGCTAAGATACAAAGAATAACCCATTATAGTTTTGATAATCACAAAATTATTGATATATTTAGAGTGGATAGGGATATTTGAAAGGTTTTAATGAATATTTATGGCACACAAAAGGAATTAGGAGGGATATGTGGTCTTCCTATACTGTGGAAATAAAAGTATGAATAGCCCTCACTATACTTGCCACAGGGACCTGCCAGAGACAGACTGGGGACACGCTGGATATATCTCAGGCTTCTGTTCTGAGGATACATCAGCAGTTCCTCAACATACTCTTGGTACATATGGATCAGCTATCTACCTGTTAGTGTCATCACAGGACTGAGCTACAGTGTCTAGTCCACGATTATGGAACATGCCATTCAGATTAGTGTTATCATTATTATAAAAAACACAGAGATTATAATTGCTACATGCATTAGTATATGTGGCTACGCTGCGTAGTGCATGGCTTACTGTCACTGTACATGAGACATTTCCTCACTGCTGTCATCACTGTACTTCAGAAATTCCCTCTTATCTTTAAATACTTTTTTTAAATGTAGGTACTCATATGATTTTTATAATTGTTCACTGAGATCTGGGTAGTGAAAGAAAATGGCAGCATGTAAGGAACATGTACATTTTGTACCATATTGTTGCATGTGTTTTGTTTAGAGACTGCAAGGAAATATGCGCATTCAGCTTCTGCTGGAATGTTCACAGCATCAGAAGGGGGAGAATCAGGGCAAAAAAAAAGTAGGACATGTAGGACCCAGCAGGATAAAAGTGCTCTCATATCAAACTAAAAAAAAAACAATTCAGAGGATAAATAAATCAACCAAAACCAAATTTGAGGTCAATTTGGCCTCCAAGGCCAAGGGCAACCACAAGGCATTCTTTGGGTGTGTACGCAGCCTCAAAAGCAATACACAATTGTGAGCAGAGCTAATTGTTAATGGAGCCACCTATACTGAGCCAGAAGATATAGCAAACCTGCTGGCAGACATCTCTAACTTTATCCCTCTCAATCCCCCCAGCTTTCACTTAGAAAATAACATCAAATATAACACCACTATGATCATTAGGGAACAGGTCCTCAATGCGCTCTCTAAGGCAAAGAGCACTGCATTGATGGGTTCTGACTATATCCCAGGCTGCCTTTCAAACAGGCTGAAAATGACCTATCAGGCCATTTGGAATCACTATTTAGCTGTAGCCTCCATATAGGCTTTGAGCCTTAAGAATAAAGAATAGCAACCACCATCCTTCTGCACAAAGGTGGGCCATCTACAGAACCATAATTCTTACTAGTTTCATATGCAAAGTCATGGAAAGAATTATCATGGAAATGATAAATAATGACATAGGAAACCTCCACACACTGGACCCAAGCCAGTATGGTTTCATTAAGTGCAAGTCATGCCTATTCAACCTGTTGGACTTCTTGAGAAGTTCACCAAAGTAATAAATGAAGGGAAAAACAGTTCACCCTGCCTAACTTGACTTGGCCAAAGCATTTTACACAATACTCCACTCAGGCATTGTTGAAAAACTCAAGAGTTTAGGTACAAAACCTTATGTGACCTGATGGATGACCAGCTGTCTCACAGAGATTACCCAGGAAGTTAGAATGGGGGAGTCCACCTCTACAAAGAGGTTGGTCAACAGAGGAGTCCTTAAGAGATTACTCCTGGGGCAGCTCTTTTTGGAGTCTACATTTGTAAAGTCAAGACCAACATCAAGGGCCTCTGGCTGACCAAATTTGCAGATGATTGCAAATTAGGAGCAGTTACAGAATTCCACACTGACACTGATGTTCTCCAAGAAGGCCTGACACAGACAAATAACTGGTGTCAGAGCTATGGACTAAAACTAAATGCCAAGTAATATAAAATAGTATGCTTTGGGAAGTCAGCCACCCCTGATAACTATTATACTGACAACACACCTCTAAGAATCAACCCAGTAGTCAGGGATTTGGGGACACGTAGATAGTAATCTAGCCTTTGAACATCATTTGTCTACGGTAGTGAGGAAATCATTCTATGTTGTGCAACTTATAAACGAAAGTATGGCATCTAGGAACAAGGACATAATTTTTCCACTGTATACAGCATTCATCAGAAATCATTGAGTACAAAGCTCCCTTTTGTATTTACCTAAGCAGTCATATCCAACAATTGGAATATGTACCGAGGTTTTTCACTAAAAGAATTACCTGTTCTAAAGACTTGATCCTTGCCTGCTATGTAAATAGGACATGCTGTAGAGATAGGAATGTATCCCAGAGGCTACCACTTCCCTGGAATGGGCTCTCCATCCATGTAAAGCAGAGTTTTTCCCTAGTGCAATTCAATTGTAACTTGGACAAATGGATAAGAAACATTAACTTTATCTCTGATTTAGTACCCATGTCTCTAATGGGAACAGGCAAACTATAACCCCCAGATTCAGTATCCTTCCATGTAGAAATAGCTTAGTCCTGCATGGAAGCAGACATTTAGGAGCAGGACAGCAGCACACCATGCATATCAATGAAGGCATGCTGCCTGAGCTCCTAAACGGACACAGAGCGTGTACAAGTGCAGGGGGGGTGTCTGAGAGCAGAGCTCTCAGAATATATGTGGACCTGCAATGAGGAACAGCAGTGTATGAATAATAATGAGCGAGACCGCTCATAGGTGTTCGCATACCCCCAGCAACATCCCCCCAAGTTTACAAGAGCAATAGTTAAAACATTAAATATAAAGAACTGTTTTTTTTTTTTTTATAAAACAGATTAAATTTAACCGTAGGTGTGCAGGTTTGCCCATCGTTTAGCTACGGTTAATGCAGCTTAAATGGCACAAGAGGATAAAAAGCAAGATATATGCAAATTGATCAGTACAGCAATAGTGTAGAGGGCAGAGCATTCGCCTTACAGGCAATCATCTCTGGTTCGAGTCCCACTTCAGTATAATCCAGGTTCCATGTCAAATCACTTTATGATCAATTTATTTTGTTGCATAACCAACGACATAACATATATTTGTGAACTGGAGTACTGCATTAAATGCAGATATGAGATGTCATTGTCATAATGTTGTAAAGTCCACAGATAATCACAAGTGCCCCATACAGTATATGTACACAGGAATCAGGGATACAAATGGAAGGTAAAATGTGTAATGAATGATAAATCCATAGTTTCCAAATCCACCACCTTCCCAAGAACCATTAGATATTACTGTCTAAATTAGTGCGGTGGTAAGCGGGAGTACACAGTAGTAAGCAAGAGTAAGCATATTTAAGCTGTAGTAAGTGGATTTAACCCCGTTTGCGCAGGGGTAAGCAATGCACACACAGGTTAAGCAATATTGAAGCTAACACTCTGTAAGCATATTTAACTGGAGGTTAGCATTGCTTACCTTCACGCAAACCTGTGCAAACCTGCTTGCAATTGCTTAAAAGTGCCTTAATCACTCTGTATGCATCAGCCACTGTTCTGACCAGAAAACAATTAACAACCTTTGCAAGTCTTGAACACAGGACCCTGTACACTATAATCATAGTAGTTAACTACTAAACCATCACAGCAGTACATAAGACTGAGGTATCACCAAACAGATCCTCACTATAGGAAATACAAACTGAACATGTGAAAGGAATCTATATACAGTTTTATATTGTATAACCTTCTACAGAACATAAATATGTGAACTGGAGTACTGCATTAAGCCCAGATGTGAGGTGTCATTGTAATAAAGTGTTGAAATCCCCTAATAAACACAATGACCTCATACAGTGTATGTACACATGAATCATGGATACCAAACACATATATAACATGTAATGAATAATAAATCAATGCCAAAATGCAAATATAATGCAAATGACATATTAAGCAATGCTAAGCATTGCACAGCCCAGCTAAGTAAGTGTAAACAATGTGTAGGCCAGCTAACTCAGTCTGCCCATTGGTATACCACTTTAAGCAATGCCAACCTTAGGTAAGCAGGTTTGTCCATAGCTTAGCATTTTCAAAACTGTCCAATCACTGCAAAGTGAAGGAAACTGGCCCTATTTAAGCCCAACAGGCGGGAATACATATCATAACTGGTTGTAGCTTCCACTTGTAGGCACTATGTCTGGAATGGGAGAGGGTGTGCACTTTCAGGCACAGTGCTGGGGCATCCAGGAGTCCAGAGTCATGGCTGGACTCCTTTTGAAGGACCATGACCAGAGACTGCTGCAGGGCCAGTACCAGGGTTCCCAATTCAAAGCAAAAGCCTGGGACCCTCTCGTCCTTGACCTCACCAGTGCCACTGGCATTCACAAACTGGTGAGCAGGTCAGGCATCACTATGCCAACCTGAAGCAGAGAAAGGGGGATCTCTTGGATCAGTGGATCCAAGAGTCTTGGAGGACAGAGGCTGTCCCAGCCCTGTGTAAGTATCAGTCCACTACCTGTTTAATAATTGCCATCTCATGTATATTATAGATAGATTTGGCTAAATATTCCTCTCATGTCTTTCACAGAGGCAGGTGAGCAGGCTGCAAACCAGGAAGCCCATGGCTGTAGACTGCAGCGGTTGTGATGCGAGGCAGGTTAGTAATATTCTTGCATGTACTGTCATAAGAAATAAATTGAAAAGTAGTAGTAAGTTAATTGACTGTATAACACCTGTATTGTTTAAGACATGTACCGCATACACCCAGATCTCTCAACCATACCGAATTACTCGGTTTTTACTGAGTTTTGGGGTCCAAATGAAGGGGTGCCACGATTCCCAAGTGGCACCACTTCATTCCCGATTTTTTCATTTTTTTTAAGTTTTTGAAATACGGCACTATCGGAGCTGACGTCATCACATGCGCAATGACGTCAGCTCCGTCAGGGCAACCAGCCAGTCGGAATTGAGCTCAAGGAGCTCACGTTGTCATTTCCGGCTGGTCTGGCTCAAATGCAAGTGGGAAATCTCGTTTGCGATTATTACAGCAGCAGCTCTCGCTTTGGAATTTATTAATAGCTTTGGATTTGAATGCAGGCCATTGGGGTTTACAGTAGCTCTCACTTTGGATTATAATGCATGCCGTTCAGGTAACAGTTACAGAAACAAGGAAGAGTCAGCAGCTCTCAAGGCCATTGGGGTTTTGGATTCAGGTTTGGCTTTGGCTTAACGACTGTGTGTGTGTGTGTGTGTGTGTGTGTGTGTGTGTGTGTGTGTGTGTGTGTGTGTGTGTGTGTGTGTGTGTGTAATTTGACTACTGTTGTGTTTCATCACTGAAAGAATTTGTAAATAATCCCTTTACTGATTAAATGTGCAAAGTAGTACTGGAATAAATTAAATAAACAAGGAGTTCTAAAGAACTATATGTAATTTATGTTTTGGGTCAAAGTACAACAAAATTGTAAAGCAAAGCCTGCAGTTTT
>NC_056725.1:910115222-910162722 GCF_019279795.1 Protopterus annectens
ACAACAACTGGAAAGGCCACAGAAATATCTCACAAAGAGGATTACCGGCCACAAACAGATGCCCTACGCAGCTCCAGCTTTACTCTGTCACATATCGCCTACTCAGAGGCGATGTCTGCCAAACATACAAAGCTATGTCAAACCCAGAGCCGTTGGACATGCTCCATGTAAAGAAATCCCAATCCCTTTGAGCTACACGCTCTGGGGACCTAAACCTTGTCACCACAATAAACAGAACATGCTGGAGGGATAGATTCTCTCAGAGACTTCCCATACTCTGGAACAAACTACCTACCTATATCAAACAAAGTTCCTCCTTAGCACTCTTCAAGAAAAATCTTGATGATTGGATGGGAGATAGGAAATTCACCCCAGGGATCACTTCTGTGGCTCTGCTTGACAGGGGCACAAGAAAATAATTTTCTTGGGTGGCAAAAGTCAGGGTACTGTTTGGCGAGGCTTATATAGGCCCTAGGGCCAATAGCCTAGTACCTACCTATGAACCTATGAACCTATATATGCATATCCTATGTGTAGAGATATACCTATTTATGTTGATATATATATATATATATATATATATATATATATATAGATATCTAACTATATGTGCATACATATCTAATCAGATATACCTATTTATGTCGATATATATGTACATATCCATAACTATATGTGCGTATATATCTATATATCTGTATATGTGTAGACATATATAGCTGTGTATATGTATATATTTGAGTTTGTATATATATATTTATATATATATATATATATATATATATATATATATATATATATATATATTGCAGTGGTGGTGCTGCGGTAGCATTGTCACCTCACAGCAAGGCGTTGTGCCATTCGATTCTCAGCTAGAGCGTCTTCTGTGTGGAGACATGCGTGAATGGGCATACCTTCATTGAAGGTTGTGCATCAGGGCTGGCAAACTCGGCACATAAAAATCTACTGCCAATCATTAGCGGACCAGAGTTCCGCTGTGGCGACCTAACCGGGAAAAGCGAAGACACAAACAAACATATATATATATATATATATATATATATATATATATATATATATATATATATATATATATATATATATCTATACATATATATATATATATATATATATATATATATATATATATATATATATATATATATATATATATATCCATATATGTATGTAGAAATGTATATGTGTATATATATATATATATATATATATATATATATATATATATATATATATATATACATACATATATGTTTACCATATGTCCAGAACATGGAGTGGAGTCCTACCTCAGCACCAATAGTCCCAACCTCTTAGTGCAAGGGATGTCATGTATGTATTGCAGGTATATATGTAGACTGTTGCTACTATAACAGGGGTTGTCTTAACAGACATGTTGTGTGTGGGAAGTCACATCTGCTTTTGACATGTATGCCATTGGCTACTGACAGACATCCTAAGGACATCACAGTACAGTACCACTGCTTGCACAGTAATGATCCTGTGGACTACAGCACAGATCTGACCAATATATGTGGACAGTCTGGCAGTCTGTGGTCAGTCCAGAGGTGTACACAGATCCCCTTCATGCGAGACATGTGGACCACCCCTCATAATGTGGATGTTAACAGCCATGTACATGGGTATACCATGTAAATACTGGACTACATATCCCAACACAGGTTATGCATTCACACACTCCAGTCTATCCGGACACATAATACCTGGTGGTGCAGAGGTCACATGGCCACATACCCAGTAGTTAGTGATATACATCTGTACAGAATCCCACTACTTTCTCAGAAATACACAACAGTTATGGTGGCCTGGCAGTCGTTTGTCTTGCAAATATCTGGACATGACACCACACTGGGTAATTACACTAAGCTGCTAGGCATGTCACAAAGCACTGTACAAACTACAGGCAGACTGCCACAACACTGGACTACATTTTGTATGGGAGAATACACATGTACCTGCAAACATAGCAGAATCTACACGCATGTTACAGCACATAGTAACAGACACCTGTGAGAAAGTGCATACCCACAACCAATGTGAACACAGCCACAGAAAACTTAATATGACAGTATATGGACTGTCTGCTAAACACCATCCTCATATGTGCCACTCACACACTAACCCTACATAACCTGGAACATGACACAGTGTCGTCCAATGCCTGTCTGTGGTATGGGACATGTGTGTGTTTGGCCCTACAGACATGTGAGCTGATAGGGTACTATACACTGGAGCAGCATGTAACATCAGATAGAACAGGACCAAGAACAATGGCATCTACCACAGTCTGTGCACAGCCCAAGGTATGCATGCGCAATACACATACTGTCGACAATCACCATAAGTACACAGACCCCAGTACTGTACACAAAACTGCAGAGTGCCCAGGTTATGTCCTCAGAAATAACCCCTACTATACATAACATGTCTAGCAGTCTGATATCTGACTGGCATGTTATCAGGTATGATGTCAGTAAATAATGGTGTACAGAACATATGCACCTCTTACTGCATGACTTATGTACAAAGGTTGACAGACTTGTGGCTGGTGCCACAAGCACTTGGCCAATATTGGCATGTTGCTGTGATAACCTCAGACATTTACTGTCGTACCAGAGTTGGTTGTGACATATGTCCTATGAGGTATATGAAGTCAGTAACTCTCATGGCTGTTGCCATGTACTGACTGCAATTCTCAGGCTATGCTTCTGCAGTTCTAAGATAGGTGTTCTGTGAATAACACAAGAAACATAAGGCTCCACACACTGCCCAGTCTGGAGATAACCCTACAGGTGGGAGTTTCCTCAAACATATAACACTGTCATGACAGGTATTAAATCATGTAGACCAGCCATATCCGCACACACCCTGTTAATCCAACATTACTCCAAATGCAGAAGAGCAACACTTACATTCTGGAGTCATGTCTAGCACATCCCTTTCCTGTCTGTTGGCCTGTTTTCACGGTGTATGTTGATAGAGGTAAATCCCAATGCCATCTGTGATGCTGTTTGCCAAACACCAAATTGAGGTCCTGCTCACAGTGAATGAAAAGGCCCAACACCCACATGATGTTCCTAGATATTGGAGTGTCTTTCCATGCAATTGGCTAGGGGAATGTTACCACAGCTGTTCCACATGCAATCAGCTAGAGGGGGACTGCAATTCATGTAAAGGCCATCAGCTGATCATGAGCATCACTTACAAAACACAAGCTGCTGCCTAAGCAAAGCAGGTGTACTTCTCTACATCCAGCAGAGAGGGAGTGAGAGAGACAGACAGAGACAAAGTAAGCTAGGGAGGGGTGGGAGAGTAAAACCTAAACATGTTTGTGTCATACACCTACCAGTACAGGGTTTCAAACCCCTAACTGACTATGTATTGCTAGAACATGTTTATGCAGTTATTGCATGCGCCACATTGCTTACATGTTGGGCCAAAGGTATATATGTTGGTGAATGACATCTGCAACAGTGCTATAGGGCAGGTAAGGTAGGTGTAGTACACGTGCCTGTCCACATGAACAGGTGTCAATGTCAACACAGCCACACTATCTCAGAGACTTACACACATTGACACAGTTGACAAGGTCAGGAATATACTTCCTAACTAGCTAGTTTTCCATAATACAGTAATACACAGTTATCACATGCACCACAGGGGCTATCAGGATGGTATATGAGCAAAGGGTATGTGAAGGTATCTGACATCAGATGGCATGCTTAAGTAGGCCAATGGGAGTTGTAGTGAGTGTGAATGGGGCCAAAGCATCATACTCCACACACACAGACACAGGGTGCCAGTACTGACATGCATGGGTGCATTGCTTCACAGGTATGTAGTGGTTGACTGTGCTGAAAGGCTGTACAAGGCTAGGTGAGTGGTATACCTTGGCATCAGACCACATGACAATGTTCTGAAGTGTGGCTCAGGGGTGTAGTGTCTGGATTGGCCCACACAGGTGTGTATTGTATTCACCATCCTGTCACTTGGGTTACTATCGTGTGTGGCCAGTGCTGTGCAATGCTTGCCATGTATGTGTTCTATAGTCCATGACATGGATGGCGTCTGGGATATGCACATGTCCCACATGCATGTTCAGTGACATGTGGAACTGTACCTGGGGTGTCTGGCCCATGTTGTGTACACAGATTGTTATCATCAGATGTGCCAGTCCTGGCCTCATGTGGTGGGAACTGGTAACAGACACCAGGTTGACCCTGCACCTACATTGATAGCAAAACACAGGTATTCCCTGATGTCAGTGGCATCTGTCCATACAGGGCATGTATTTAAGGCATGGTATGTCCTTTGTGGGTCACATTTGATGGCACTACAGTTGTTGCAGGCATCCATGGGGAACATAGTGAAGGCGCACTGTCTGCAATTATATGCCTATTGTAGTGATGGGACAGGGTGCCATGCCCTCTGTAGTCCACTGCAGTCACATCATGGTTACTATCTGTGAGCAATATTCAAGGTACTACCAACAAAGTGGTTGTTGCCTAGGCAAGTTTGTTTGCATGTGAGACATGAGTTGAGAGTGTTTTCTGAGTAATACAAGGGATGGTTAATTTGCTCGCTAGGCCTTGATGTCACATTTAGGGGTGTGGATTGGCAACCCCAGCCTCTTGGCTATCTGATATCTGTTATCCTTGTAAGGTGGACGTTGCGAAATATAATAGGCCCACCATATAAGAAGTTTGCAACATCCACTATAAAATGAGTCCACTTGTTACACACTCACTACCACCTCCCCACAGGACATGAATGATAAACACAGACCCACACACACTCCCCAAGTCTCACAGTTGTCATCTTGGAGAATGGAACTCCTACCTAACTAGTTTATCACACTACAGCATTATGGAGTTATAGGACACACCACAAAGGTTACTGGACTAGTGTTTTCCCAAAGGTGTATTTCAAAGGGAGTGACATCAGCAGGCTTGCCAAAGAAGGGCAACAGAGGTTGTAGTGACAGTGAATTGCCTCAAAAGCATTGTTCCCTAAACAGACACACTACATCCGAGAATAGAACACTTACCTATTTAGTTTATTAGACTACAACCTTACACAGTTATACGACACACCATGGAGGTTACTGGACTACTCCTTCCCTAAAGATGTACTTCAAAGGGAATTACATCAGCATGCTTGCCAAAGAAGGGCAATGGGGGTTGTAGTCATTGTGAATGGCCTCAAATGGATTGCTTCCTACACAGACAAACATCCACACTTGCCATGTGCAGGAATAGAACTCTCATGTAACCAGTAGATCACTTACAGCATTACACAGTTATAGAACATGCCACAGAGATTACTACATTGCTCTTTCCCCAAAGGTGTACTTCAAAGGGAATGACATCAGTAGGCTTGCCAAAGAAGGGCAATGGAGGTTGTAGTGACTATGGATGGCCTCAAAAGCATTACTTTCGACACAAACAAACATCCACACTTACCATGTTTAGGACTAGAACTCCTACTTAACTACTGTATCACACTACAGCATTATGCTGTTACAGGTTGCACCATAGAGATTATTGGAGTGCTGCTTCCCCAGAAATATTTTTCAAAATGAATGACATCAGCAGGCTTGCCAAAGAAGGGCAATGGAGGTTGTAGTGACTGTGAATGGCCTCAAAAGTGTTGCTCCCTACAGAGACAAACAAACACACTTCCCATGTCTGGGAATAGAACCCCTACAAAACTACTATATCACACTACAACATTACACTGTTATAGGACATACCACAGAGATTACTGGACTACTGCTTCCCCAAAAGTGTTTTCAAAATGAATGACATCAGCAGGCTTGACAAAGAAGGGCAATGGAGGTTGTAGCGACTGTGAATGGCCTCAAAAACATTGCTCCTTTAACAGACAAGCACCCACACTTGCTATGTCTGGGAATAGAATTCCTATCAAACTACTAAATCACACTACGGCATTACACTGTTATAGAACACACCACAGAGATTACTGGACTACTTTTTCCCCAAAAGTGTTTTTCAAAATGAATGACATCAGCAGGCTTGCCAAAGAAGGGCAATGGAGGTTGGAGTGACTGTGAATGGCCTCAAAAGCATGGCTGTCTGCACAGACAAACATCCACACTTTCCATGTCTGGGAACAGAACTCCCACCTAACTATTTTATCACACTACAGCATTACACAGTTATAGGATGTGCCACAGAGATTACTGGGTTATTCTTTTCCCAATGGTGTATTTCAAGGTGAATGACATCAGCAGGCATTCCAAAGTAGGGCATTTGAAAATTGTAGTGAGTGTGATAAGCCTAAAAAGGCATTGCTCCCTACACAGAGAAACACACACACACACACACACACACACACACACACACACACACACACACACACACACACACACACAAACACACAGTTACCATGTCTGGGATTAGAACTCCTACATAATTAGCTTATCACACTATAGCATTTTGCAATTATAGGGCACGCCACAGAGCTTAGTGGGCTATTGTTTCCCCAAAGGTGTATTTCAAAGTGAATGACATCAGCAGGCTTGCCAAAGTCGGGCACAGGAAGTTGTAGTGACTGTGAATGGCCTCAAACGCATTGCTTCCTACACAGACTCACACACACAAACATCCACACTTGCCATGTCTGGGAGTAGAACTCCTACCTAACTAGTTTATTACACTACAGCATTACACAGTTATAGGACATACCACAGGGATTATTGGGTGACCTTTTCCCCAAAGGTGTATTTCAAAATGAATGACATCAGCAGGCATGCCAAAGTAGGGGATTTGAATTGTAGTGAGTGTGACTAGCCTAAAAAGCATTGATCCCTTCACAGACAAACACACACAGTTGCCTCATCTGGGATTAGGACTTCTACCTAACTAGTTTATCACACTACATCATTACGCACATATAGGAAATGCTACAGAGATTACTGGGCTATCCCTTCCCCAAAGGTGTATTTCAAAGTGACTGACATCAGCAGACTTACCATAGTAGGGCAGCGGGGAGGGCAGTGTGTGTGCATGGGCCATAACTCATTCATCTAGAGGCAGACACACCATACTCAGGCACACAGAGGTTTATATTCCACAGTTACATGTATACAACTGCTAGATGACTACTGGCTTGCACAGTCATGTTGCACAGTTAGCACTAGCACCACAGAGTCTATAATGCTGTGGGATTCCAGAAGCAAATGTCCACGGTGAGTGACGTTTAAATATCATGTGGTTGTAGCCATTTGGCTGTGTGCTGGGTGGAACTGGCCTCATGATCAAAGGCTCTTTGTCACTGTCACTCTCTTCCACACATCTATGTATGTGTACGTTTGGAATATTATAGTGTGTTGTCCTAGGATATATGTGTGTATTCCTATCCAATATGTGTGCAAAGCATGACTGGTGCATACTGAGGAGTGTATGCACTAACATCTGCAACTGTCAGATATGTATGGTCCACTGTTGTGGCCAGACAGGGGCTTAAGTGTGGGAGCATGCCCAGTATTACCTTTCCGTATTTTGTTGTCTGAAATTGCCTTAATTTCTCTAAGTGTAGGAGCATGCCCAGTATACCCTTCTGTATTGAATGTGTGGATCAATTTCAGGTAGATTGTGCTCCACTGCAGACGTTTGTGTTCTACACCTGCAGCTAGCAAACTGTTTCTGCAGGATATCTGTAGATCAGTTGACAATATGGGGTCAAATTTGGCAAGGGATAGTGGGTACTGTAGGTAATTGTGTCTGTGCTGCTTCTGCTACATGGTTCTGGTGTTAGCAGAGATATTCAGACATGTGCACTGTTATACACTGTGATGCTTTATGTCAAGTACTGTCAGGTAGACATTTCTGCTCACAGTGATGTCCTGGAGAACACAGGGTGAATGCAGCTGTGTCCATTATTGTGGTCAAATGCCTACATATTCCTGCAATCTAATGCCATTCTGGAGGGGGAGCTGCAGACACTTAGTATGTGCACACGGCTGTGTTTCAGACTTTGCACATTCCATGCTGCCCATGCCCCCTCTATGATTCTATCCTCTTCCATACATTATGCAAGCATTCTCTGATACTTTCCCTATAGTTATCACCTCATCAAAGCAGTATATTGGTGTTGGTCAACAGTTCATGCAGTGGGACATGGTGGACATGTTACTGTGGTTTGTCCACATGGCCTTGCATATGGGTTCTGTGGACTGTGTTATGTTGTTATTTGTGAGTCCATGACATAACATACATTGGCAGTATGGGTGAGACACAGGCCATTGGCAGAGGACTGTAGGCCATTTGGTAGTGATGCAGGCCAGCTGTAGCAGGCTGTTGCATTCTGTCAGTCCTACAGTCCCAGACTGCAATACAGTATATTCTCTTGGGGTGACAAGGGTAGGTGTGCTAGGTGTTCATGCCAATACTTTCTTTCATTAGTGATCAAGTGGTGTGGATGCTTGCAGGGTGCTGCTTGAAGCTAGGGACACTTTTGGTTGGGACACCTGCACTGCATTCTGCATTCTTTTGCTATTGCCATACACAGACGGGGGTCATATTGTACCCATTCCCAACAGCAGGGATAAGACCAGAAAGGTACCTCTGGGTGGTGGTTGGGTGAGCTGGGTGCATGTGTGCTATGGACACTACTTGCATTCCACATATGCTGGCTTGTACAGGGATATTATCTATTTCTCAATACATCATTCCTATGACCTTTGTGGTCTGCAAGTGTTTGGCCAGACAACATCAGTATTCACTACTACAAGCCCAGATAATGTGCTGCAAACCTGTATGTACAATTCCAAGGGTGTGTCCATTTAATGGTTACACACTGTACAGTGTCTGTCTGGGGTACTTTCCCCTGTGAGCTGCTTGTATATCTGGCCCAACAGTCATGCCATGTCCATATTTCAGATGGTGACACATATTACCTCCATACATTTACAATGGCTTACTGCTAGAATGTGTTATACTGGAAAGCATTGTGTTTGGCACTGCAGTTGTGAGGACTTGGCCCTGTCATCAGCAGTACTGGGCAATGGCCACCAGGAAAACCTCACCATGCATACATACTGACCACTCTCACACAATATGAAGCACGCAACAACCTAACACATGCATACCTGCATATTGTAGAAATGCTACAATCAATCCTGCTACTTAGGCCACCTCAGGTAATCTGTGCTCCACTAGTATTATACCTACACGCACATGTTACTACATTTCTACATAGGATTGGGGGAGGCACACCTGACTGTTACTACACGTCTGCATCAGATTGGGGGGAACACCAGACTGTTACTACATTTCTACATAGGAATGGGGGGCACACCTGACACATGTACACATTTGCTATGACTGTACTGATATGTCAGGTACTCCATTTCATTCTGTATTCTAACCTATCATGCTGACTAGAGGTATATCAGTGTACTACAATTTTGATTGACCTACATATCAGTTTCTGACTTCTTACCCTTCAGAACTAATATCCCACTGCCTGATCTGATGTAGTCTGTCTGTGTAGGCCTGGGGGGGGGTACCCATAGCCATCATTCAGAGGTCTTAGCACAGCCTTTGTCTGTGTTTGTCTGCACCTGTCCTGCTGGCTGAGACTGTTGTTGGGTATGTGAGCCTCCATGACTGGCATGTGTGTGTGTCATATGGACACACATGTGGCCCAGCACATTTCCTGCAGTGGGTTTTGTCACCATGTGTACTACTGGCTACTATGCTGACACCAGTATTTGTTACAGATCTCATGCTGCCACTACAGGTGTTTACTATCTGCTGGCATCCCATTCAGCCACCTGATTCCCTTGCATGCTCACATCTATACCATAGATACAAGTAACAACACATGCCACCCCATTCGGCAGTTGGTAAGAAGAGTGACTTACCTTGTGGCTGTGCCAGTATTGAGGACGGTGCTGGATGGCTGCTTATGTCAGATGCACATAGTACACTCCCTATACATGGCTAAGCACAGGTAGTGTCATGTTTGGCATCCCTTTTGCTGTATGAACGAGTCAAAGTGAGGTGTCATTCCCTGAGTCCCTACTGTGTCAGGGTTTGTGCTATGCGTTCCTCTTTGCCAAAGCCAGGGCATACTGGGCATGCCTCCTTCTGCCTACTGGGGCAGGCTCAGGTTGTTCCTCCTCCAGGTCACTCTGTGCCTGTGCAGGCCTTGGCAATGGTGGGGGGCTGTGTGACCCTACCCCATACTGCTCCTGCTGCAGCTGTTTCCACGGGATCATATTGTGTAGCATGGCACATACGATGACAATTTGAGTACATGTAGCTGGTGAGTGCTAGAGGGCTCCACTGGGTGAGAGACTTGAGCATCCCAAACACACACTCTTTTATAATTCTGGTCTGTGCATGTGACTCATTATGGAGTTCTTGTTCAGGTGTGTGTGCATTTCTGATGGGTGTCATCAGCCACGGCTCCAGTGCATAACCACCCTCCCCCATTAGGTGACCGTTAGGGATGTCCCCATTTTTCAAACCTCTGATACAGCTGCGTCAAATGCCAGATGTGGGAGTCATGATAGCTTCCAGGACAGCCAGCACATACATTCATTATAATGCCCTGGGCATCACACATGACCTGGCAGCTGATGGAGGGGAAGCCCCTGTGGTTGATGTAGACTCGACCCAGCTCACTGGGTGGTGCTTTGATGCATATTTGCGTGCAGTCTATAGCACCCAATACCTCAGGGTATTCTGCTATTTGGTGGAAGAGATGCATATTGCTGGCTAACACTTCATGGGTGTTGGGAAGATATACGTGCTCACCGGCATGTGCTGACATGGCATTCAGGAACTGGTGGAGTAGCCTGGATGCTGATGCCTGTGAAATCCCCATGATATCCCCAGTTGGCCTTTGGAAGGTACCTGTGGCTAGTATTCTTAGGCCTACACATACCTTGGTATCCACTGGGATGAGTTCCCTCTGTTGGTTCTGTGTGAGGCGTGGCTGGCACAGCTCAACAATTTGCTGTAGGAGGTCCCTGTCCACCCTATAGCACTCCACTATATTCAGCTCATGTAGCCCCTGGTAGGTTACCATGGGTCTGTACACTCTTCTCCATCTCCTAACTGTGAGTTGGTCAGCAGCATTCTCATCCTCACCACTCTCAGCCTCTTTCACATGTTGATGTATGATAGCAGCCCTATCATTTTGTTGTTTTTGTTTGTTAAAATTTCCATGCTTTTATACACCGTTGGTGTAGAGTATGTGGGAAAAAACAGAGGGAAAGTCATTTGCATAGTTTATAGTAGTGTTCTGTGCTGTGCCGGGCTGCTGCCTGTGTAATTGGCTGACTGTGATTCATTTCACCTGCCAGCTATGCTAGTTCTCCTTGATTACCTTCCCACTACTGTTTTCCCTTGCCATTGCCTTCATGTTTAAGCCCAGAGGTGTGCCGCACAAGCACAGTGCTCAAATGTGCACAGAGCTGCTATTTCCTGGTTTACTTTTTTTTCCTTTAAAACCTGGTGTGTGGTGCGCACACCCGCTTAGGCAATGTAAAGAGTGCTATGCAGCCTCAGACAAGCCCCCTTGCTTAGCTCTGCTAAGCTAAGTGCAAACCCGAGCCACAGGGCTCCAATCTGCTTACAGTATGCCTGGCATACATCTCTATGATGTCAGCTAATTCTTAGGCTTGAACCATGCTATTCCTGCCCTTACACTGTTGGGTGCTGACTAGCATTGAGGGTAAATCTGGGATTCAGAATCATTGCCCTCATTTGCATAGGATTTCCTGCTAATGCATGGTTACAGGTCCCACACTGAGCCACTGTCTCCCCCCTTAGTAACCACTATTCACTGGCCATGTTTTCTTCTGCCTGCCATTGAGTATAATGGCAAAATAGTGATTTTGGTTAGAATGCTTATTTCAGGTTAGTTTTTATATTTTCATCCCAATCCCATTTGCGCGCCACTGCCCTATGCTTAAACAGCCGAAATCGGCTAAAAAAAAAAATAAAAGTTTTTTTTTTTTTTTTTTAAACTGTTTTCCATGCCAATGGCTATATATTTGGCCATTGGCATGGTTTCCCATAATATACACACTTTGACTGGAGCTGTCATGGCTCCATTTTGTAGTTTGCAGAAATGTACTCGGTTACTAACAGAGTACATTTCTGCAGACTACACTAGTCCTGCACAGCCGGCTGACAGCTTCCTGGATTGCAAATTAACCTCATTTGCATGGTTTTCAACTGCAAATGGGGAAATTTCCATACAGGAGCTGCGTCTGTGAATAGTGCAGGAGTGCTCGTGCATGTCCCTGCAGCTTATTCCTGGATTGCACGGTAACCATATTGCCTCCAGGAGCTCCTGCGCTTTTCATGCACACCATGCAGGGCTTGCTGAATCCGGGGGTAAATCTTTCATCTCCCACGCCTCTGCTTGTAAATGTTTTATCTCCCAAGTCCCTACTTACTTTTACCAAGGATACCAGAACTTATAAGAGATTTGGAATGCATGGCTAGGCTGAAAAAGGCCACAGCAGTTGTTAGCCTAGTACACACCTATGAATCTATGAACCTATTACTATGAACTACTTGAGTAACTTGAAGAAAGTCTGTGCATTTAAGCATGTATTAGTGCTTTATTCCACCCTGAAGTTTCCATGAGGTGCTGCTTTGCACAGAAAAGGGAATTTGTATCACAGTTCTTTTGTTGTGTTCAAATGTTTTTGCAGTTTTTTTCTGATAAATAAATAATTTTCTGTTTTCTATTCAAATGCTGCTCATCAGATTAATTAATTCTGTCATAGGTGCCAACCCTTGTGTTATGTCATTAGAAGTAATAGCAATCATCATTTGTGCAGTGAGGAGGGTGAGGAGGAAACAGTGCTAGTGTTGATGACAGGATTTGTGTTAGTAATGCAATCATTTTTTTCACTGTGTTTAGGATCTTAATACTATATTGTGTGTCACTGTGCTTCTCCCTACCCCTTTTATTAATTTTTTAATTATCTTTTCTGTAACTGTAAGCAAAAATGTTACTCAACTGAAATGTATGCTGCTGAATAGCCTTTAATAATGTTATACAATGCAGAGGGCAGATTACTCCACCCCCCCTTTTTAATATTTTTTGTTGTAGTAAGCATTAGCATTACTCAAGTCAAATACATGCTGTTGAAGAGCCTCTTAATACCAGTCAGCTGTGCATTCTGCAGTTTTCCCTCCCTTCCTCTTTCCCACAATTTTTTTTTTTATTTTTTCTTGTATTTATTTATTTTTTAACATTCCCTTTGAATTATTGACATTAGTCCAATGAAAAGCATGCTGGAGAATTGTTACATGTGATATTTCCATTAGCTGCACTGCCAAACCTTAGTTATAGTTGGTCATATGCGTCATATATAATGTCTGCTAAGGACAGGGTAGGTATGGTGCCCAAGATCATGGGGAAGTTCTGGTATGTGAGCTTGATGCTGACCTGCACTGATGATGATGTGACCTACTGAATGCAGGATATCATACAGCTAATGATCTCACCAAGCTGTGTAACTGATACTGCAAATAAGAAACTCTGCTATGTGTAGATAAACACTGATGAGGTCTGCATGGCTTCTGTTGTGTTCTGTTCCCCATCCTACTTTTTTCAGAACTTTCCTGAGAGTTATGTGGTGTACAACAGACTATGACCCCACAAGTCTGGGCAGTACTCCATCCTCATTCCCCTCTACCACCATTTCCTTTTTGAGTCTGGTAGGTCCCGAATAGTGTCCACATGTATGCAGAGATGGCTGCTGTGTTATATATATATAGTTGTGTATATGTATATATTTGAGTTTGTATATATATATTTATATATATATATATATATATATATATATATATATATATATATATATATATCTATTGCAGTGGTGGTGCTGCGGTAGCATTGTCACCTCACAGCAAGACGTTGTGCCATTCGATTCTCAGCTAGAGTGTCTTCTGTGTGGAGACATGCGTGAATGGGCATACCTTCATTGAAGGTTGTGCATCAGGGCTGGCAAACTCGGCACATAAAAAAATCTACTGCCAATCATTAGCGGACTAGAGTTCCGCTGTGGCGACCCCTAACCGGGAAAAGCCGAAAGACACAAACAAACATATACATATATATATATATATATATATATATATATATATATATATATATATATATATATACATATATATATATATATATATATATATATATATATATATACATATATATATATATATATATATATATATATATAGATATATATATCCATATATGTATGTAGAAATGTATATGTGTATATATATATATATATATATATATATATATATATATATATATATATATACATACATATATGTTTACCATATGTCCAGAACATGGAGTGGAGTCCTACCTCAGCACCAATAGTCCCAACCTCTTAGTGCAAGGGGATGTCATGTATGTATTGCAGGTATATATGTAGACTGTTGCTACTATAACAGGGGTTGTCTTAACAGACATGTTGTGTGTGGGAAGTCACATCTGCTTTTGACATGTATGCCATTGGCTACTGACAGACATCCTAAGGACATCACAGTACAGTATCACTGCTTGCACAGTAATGATCCTGTGGACTACAGCACAGATCTGACCAATATATGTGGACAGTCTGGCAGTCTGTGGTCAGTCCAGAGGTGTACACAGATCCCCTTCATGCGAGACATGTGGACCACCCCTCATAATGTGGATGTTAACAGCCATGTACATGGGTATACCATGTAAATACTGGACTACATATCCCAACACAGGTTATGCATTCACACACTCCAGTCTATCCGGACACATAATACCTGGTGGTGCAGAGGTCACATGGCCACATACCCAGTAGTTAGTGATATACATCTGTACAGAATCCCACTACTTTCTCAGAAATACACAACAGTTATGGTGGCCTGGCAGTCGTTTGTCTTGCAAATATCTGGACATGACACCACACTGGGTAATTACACTAAGCTGCTAGGCATGTCACAAAGCACTGTACAAACTACAGGCAGACTGCCACAACACTGGACTACATTTTGTATGGGAGAATACACATGTACCTGCAAACATAGCAGAATCTACACGCATGTTACAGCACATAGTAACAGACACCTGTGAGAAAGTGCATACCCACAACCAATGTGAACACAGCCACAGAAAACTTAATATGACAGTATATGGACTGTCTGCTAAACACCATCCTCATATGTGCCACTCACACACTAACCCTACATAACCTGGAACATGACACAGTGTCGTCCAATGCCTGTCTGTGGTATGGGACATGTGTGTGTTTGGCCCTACAGACATGTGAGCTGATAGGGTACTATACACTGGAGCAGCATGTAACATCAGATAGAACAGGACCAAGAACAATGGCATCTACCACAGTCTGTGCACAGCCCAAGGTATGCATGCGCAATACACATACTGTCGACAATCACCATAAGTACACAGACCCCAGTACTGTACACAAAACTGCAGAGTGCCCAGGTTATGTCCTCAGAAATAACCCCTACTATACATAACATGTCTAGCAGTCTGATATCTGACTGGCGTGTTATCAGGTATGATGTCAGTAAATAATGGTGTACAGAACATATGCACCTCTTACTGCATGACTTGGTGCCACAAACACTTGGCCAATATTGGCATGTTGCTGTGATAACCTCAGACATTTACTGTCGTACCAGAGTTGGTTCTGACATATGTCCTATGAGGTATATGAAGTCAGTAACTCTCATGGCTGTTGCCATGTACTGACTGCAATTCTCAGACTATGCTTCTGCAGTTCTAAGATAGGTGTTCTGTGAGTAACACAAGAAACATAAGGCTCCACACACTGCCCAGTCTGGAGATAACCCTACAGGTGGGAGTTTCCTCAAACATATAACACTGTCATGAAAGGTATTAAATCATGTAGACCAGCCATATCCACACACACCCTGTTAATCCAACATTACTCCAAATGCAGAAGAGCAACACTTACATTCTGGAGTCATGTCTAGCACATCCCTTTCCTGTCTGTTGGCCTGTTTTCACGGTGTATGTTGATAGAGGTAAATCCCAATGCCATCTGTGATGCTGTTTGCCAAACACCAAATTGAGGTCCTGCTCACAGTGAATGAAAAGGCCCAACACCCACATGATGTTCCTAGATATTGGAGTGTCTTTCCATGCAATTGGCTAGGGAATGTTACCACAGCTGTTCCACATGCAATCAGCTAGAGGGGACTGCAATTCATGTAAAGGCCATCAGCTGATCATGAGCATCACTTACAAAACACAAGCTGCTGCCTAAGCAAAGCAGGTGTACTTCTCTACATCCAGCAGAGAGGGAGTGAGAGAGACAGACAGAGACAAAGTAAGCTAGGGAGGGGTGGGAGAGTAAAACCTAAACATGTTTGTGTCATACACCTACCAGTACAGGGTTTCAAACCCCTAACTGACTATGTATTGCTAGAACATGTTTATGCAGTTATTGCATGCGCCACATTGCTTACATGTTGGGCCAAAGGTATATATGTTGGTGAATGACATCTGCAACAGTGCTATAGGGCAGGTAAGGTAGGTGTAGTACACGTGCCTGTCCACATGAACAGGTGTCAATGTCAACACAGCCACACTATCTCAGAGACTTACACACATTGACACAGTTGACAAGGTCAGGAATACACTTCCTAACTAGCTAGTTTTCCATAATACAGTAATACACAGTTATCACATGCACCACAGGGGTTATCAGGATGGTATATGAGCAAAGGGTATGTGAAGGTATCTGACATCAGATGGCATGCTTCAGTAGGCCAATGGGAGTTGTAGTGAGTGTGAATGGGGCCAAAAGCATCATACTCCACACACACAGACACAGGGTGCCAGTACTGACATGCATGGGTGCATTGCTTCACAGGTATGTAGTGGTTGACTGTGCTGAAAGGCTGTACAAGGCTAGGTGAGTGGTATACCTTGGCATCAGACCACATGACAATGTTCTGAAGTGTGGCTCAGGGGTGTAGTGTCTGGATTGGCCCACACAGGTGTGTATTGTATTCACCATCCTGTCACTTGGGTTACTATCGTGTGTGGCCAGTGCTGTGCAATGCTTGCCATGTATGTGTTCTATAGTCCATGACATGGATGGCGTCTGGGATATGCACATGTCCCACATGCATGTTCAGTGACATGTGGAACTGTACCTGGGGTGTCTGGCCCATGTTGTGTACACAGATTGTTATAATCAGATGTGCCAGTCCTGGCCTCATGTGGTGAGAACTGGTAACGGACACCAGGTTGACCCTGCACCTACATTGATAGCAAAACACAGGTATTCCCTGATGTCAGTGGCATCTGTCCATACAGGGCATGTATTTAAGGCATGGTATGTCCTTTGTGGGTCACATTTGATGGCACTACAGTTGTTGCAGGCATCCATGGGGAACATAGGGAAGGCGCACTGTCTGCAATTATATGCCTATTGTAGTGATGGGACAGGGTGCCATGCCCTCTGTAGTCCACTGCAGTCACATCATGGTTACTATCTGTGAGCAATATTCAAGGTACTACCAACAAAGCAGTTGTTGCCTAGGCAAGTTTGTTTGCATGTGAGACATGAGTTGAGAGTGTTTTCTGAGTAATACAAGGGGTGGTTAATTTGCTCGCCAGGCCTTGATGTCACATTTAGGGGTGTGGATTGGCAACCCCAGCCTCTTGGCTATCTGATATCTGTTATCCTTGTAAGGTGGACATTGCAAAATATAATAGGCCCACCATATAAGAAGTTTACAACATCCACTATAAAATGAGTCCACTTGTTACACACTCACTACCACCTCCACACAGGACATGAATGACAAACACAGACCCACACACACTCCCCAAGTCTCACAGTTGTCATCTTGGAGATTGGAACTCCTACCTAACTAGTTTATCACACTACAGCATTATGGAGTTATAGGACACACCACAAAGGTTACTGGACTAGTGTTTTCCCAAAGGTGTATTTCAAAGGGAGTGACATCAGCAGGCTTGCCAAAGAAGGGCAACGGAGGTTGTAGTGACAGTGAATTGCCTCAAAAGCATTCTTCCCTAAACAGACACACCACATCCGAGAATAGAACACTTACCTAATTAGTTTATTAGACTACAACCTTACACAGTTATACGACACACCATGGAGGTTACTGGACTACTCCTTCCCTAAAGATGTACTTCAAAGGGAATTACATCAGCATGCTTGCCAAAGAAGGGCAATGGGGGTTGTAATCATTGTGAATGGCCTCAAATGGATTGCTTCCTACACAGACAAACATCCACACTTGCCATGTTCAGGAATAGAACTCTCATGTAACCAGTAGATCACTTACAGCATTACACAGTTATAGAACATGCCACAGAGATTACTACATTGCTCTTTCCCCAAAGGTGTACTTCAAAGGGAATGACATCAGTAGGCTTGCCAAAGAAGGGCAATGGAGGTTGTAGTGACTATGGATGGCCTCAAAAGCATTACTTTCGACACAAACAAACATCCACACTTACCATGTCTAGGACTAGAACTCCTACTTAACTACTGTATCACACTACAGCATTATGCTGTTACAGGTTGCACCATAGAGATTATTGGAGTGCTGCTTCCCCAGAAATATTTTTCAAAATGAATGACATCAGCAGGCTTGCCAAAGAAGGGCAATGGAGGTTGTAGTGACTGTGAATGGCCTCAAAAGTGTTGCTCCCTACAGAGACAAACAAACACACTTCCCATGTCTGGGAATAGAACCCCTACAAAACTACTATATCACACTACAACATTACACTGTTATAGGACATACCACAGAGATTACTGGACTACTGCTTCCCCAAAAGTGTTTTCAAAATGAATGACATCAGCAGGCTTGACAAAGAAGGGCAATGGAGGTTGTAGCGACTGTGAATGGCCTCAAAACATTGCTCCTTTAACAGACAAGCACCCACACTTGCTATGTCTGGGAATAGAATTCCTATCAAACTACTAAATCACACTACGGCATTACACTGTTATAGAACACACCACAGAGATTACTGGACTACTTTTTCCCCAAAAGTGTTTTTCAAAATGAATGACATCAGCAGGCTTGCCAAAGAAGGGCAATGGAGGTTGGAGTGACTGTGAATGGCCTCAAAAGCATGGCTGTCTGCACAGACAAACATCCACACTTTCCATGTCTGGGAACAGAACTCCCACCTAACTATTTTATCACACTACAGCATTACACAGTTATAGGATGTGCCACAGAGATTACTGGGTTATTCTTTTCCCAATGGTGTATTTCAAGGTGAATGACATCAGCAGGCATTCCAAAGTAGGGCATTTGAAAATTGTAGTGAGTGTGATAAGCCTAAAAGGCATTGCTCCTACACAGAAACACACACACACACACACACACACACACACACACACACACACACACACACACACACACACACACAAACACACAGTTACCATGTCTGGGATTAGAACTCCTACATAATTAGCTTATCACACTATAGCATTTTGCAATTATAGGGCACGCCACAGAGCTTAGTGGGCTATTGTTTCCCCAAAGGTGTATTTCAAAGTGAATGACATCAGCAGGCTTGCCAAAGTCGGGCACAGGAAGTTGTAGTGACTGTGAATGGCCTCAAACGCATTGCTTCCTACACAGACTCACACACACAAACATCCACACTTGCCATGTCTGGGAGTAGAACTCCTACCTAACTAGTTTATTACACTACAGCATTACACAGTTATAGGACATACCACAGGGATTATTGGGTGACCTTTTCCCCAAAGGTGTATTTCAAAATGAATGACATCAGCAGGCATGCCAAAGTAGGGGATTTGAATTGTAGTGAGTGTGACTAGCCTAAAAAGCATTGATCCCTTCACAGACAAACACACACAGTTGCCTCATCTGGGATTAGGACTTCTACCTAACTAGTTTATCACACTACATCATTACGCACATATAGGAAATGCTACAGAGATTACTGGGCTATCCCTTCCCCAAAGGTGTATTTCAAAGTGACTGACATCAGCAGACTTACCATAGTAGGGCAGCGGGGAGGGCAGTGTGTGTGCATGGGCCATAACTCATTCATCTAGAGGCAGACACACCATACTCAGGCACACAGAGGTTTATATTCCACAGTTACATGTATACAACTGCTAGATGACTACTGGCTTGCACAGTCATGTTGCACAGTTAGCACTAGCACCACAGAGTCTATAATGCTGTGGGATTCCAGAAGCAAATGTCCACGGTGAGTGACGTTTACATATCATGTGGTTGTAGCCATTTGGCTGTGTGCTGGGTGGAACTGGCCTCATGATCAAAGGTTCTTTGTCACTGTCACTCTCTTCCACACATCTATGTATGTGTACGTTTGGAATATTATAGTGTGTTGTCCTAGGATATATGTGTGTATTCCTATCCAATGTGTGTGCAAAGCATGACTGGTGCATACTGAGGAGTGTATGCACTAACATCTGCAACAGTCAGATATGTATGGTCCACTGTTGTGGCCAGACAGGGGCTTAAGTGTGTGAGCATGCCCAGTATTACCTTTCCGTATTTTGTTGTCTGAAATTGCCTTAATTTCTCTAAGTGTAGGAGCATGCCCAGTATACCCTTCTGTATTGAATGTGTGGATCAATTTCAGGTAGATTGTGCTCCACTGCAGACATTTGTGTTCTACACCTGCAGCTAGCAAACTGTTTCTGCAGGATATCTGTAGATCAGTTGACAATATGGGGTCAAAATTGGCAAGGGATAGTGGGTACTGTAGGTAATTGTGTCTGTGCTGCTTCTGCTACATGGTTCTGGTGTTAGCAGAGATATTCAGACATGTGCACTGTTATACACTGTGATGCTTTATGTCAAGTACTGTCAGGTAGACATTTCTGCTCACAGTGATGTCCTGGAGAACACAGGGTGAATGCAGCTGTGTCCATTATTGTGGTCAAATGCCTACATATTCCTGCAATCTAATGCCATTCTGGAGGGGGAGCTGCAGACACTTAGTATGTGCACACGGCTGTGTTTCAGACTTTGCACATTCCATGCTGCCCATGCCCCCCCCTCTATGATTCTATCCTCTTCCATACATTATGCAAGCATTCTCTGATACTTTCCCTATAGTTATCACCTCATCAAAGCAGTATATTGGTGTTGGTCAACAGTTCATGCAGTGGGACATGGTGGACATGTTACTGTGGTTTGTCCACATGGCCTTGCATATGGGTTCTGTGGACTGTGTTATGTTGTTATTTGTGAGTCCATGACATAACATACATTGGCAGTATGGGTGAGACACAGGCCATTGGCAGAGGACTGTAGGCCATTTGGTAGTGATGCAGGCCAGCTGTAGCAGGCTGTTGCATTCTGTCAGTCCTACAGTCCCAGACTGCAATACAGTATATTCTCTTGGGGTGACAGGGTAGGTGTGCTAGGTGTTCATGCCAATACTTTCTTTCATTAGTGATCAAGTGGTGTGGATGCTTGCAGGGTGCTGCTTGAAGCTAGGGACACTTTTGGTTGGGACACCTGCACTGCATGCTGCATTCTTTCGCTATTGCCATACACAGGCGGGGGTCATATTGTACCCATTCCCAACAGCAGGGATAAGACCAGAAAGGTACCTCTGGGTGGTGGTTGGGTGAGCTGGGTGCATGTGTGCTATGGACACTACTTGCATTCCACATATGTTGGCTTGTGCAGGGATATTATCTATTTCTCAATACATCATTCCTATGACCTTTGTGGTCTGCAAGTGTTTGGCCAGACAACATCAGTATTCACTACTACAAGCCCAGATAATGTGCTGCAAACCTGTATGTACAATTCCAAGGGTGTGTCCATTTAATGGTTACACACTGTACAGTGTCTGTCTGGGGTACTTTCCCCTGTGTGCTGCTTGTATGTCTGGCCCAACAGTCATGCCATGTCCATATTTCAGATGGTGACACATATTACCTCCATACATTTACAATGGCTTACTGCTAGAATGTGTTATACTGGGAAGCATTGTGTTTGGCACTGCAGTTGTGAGGACTTGGCCCTGCCATCAGCAGTACTGGGCAATGGCCACCAGGAAAACCTCACCATGCATACATACTGACCACTCTCACACAATATGAAGCACGCACCAACCTAACACATGCATACCTGCATATTGTAGAAATGCTACAATCAATCCTGCTACTTAGGCCACCTCAGGTAATCTGTGCTCCACTAGTATTATACCTACACGCACATGTTACTACATTTCTACATAGGATTGGGGGAGGCACACCTGACTGTTACTACGCGTCTGCATCAGATTGGGGGGCACACCAGACTGTTACTACATTTCTACATAGGAATGGGGGGCACACCTGACACATGTACACATTTGCTATGACTGTACTGGTATGTCAGGTACTCCATTTCATTCTGTATTCTAACCTATCATGCTGACTAGAGGTATATCAGTGTACTACAATTTTGATTGACCTACATATCAGTTTCTGACTTCTTACCCTTCAGAACTAATATCCCACTGCCTGATCTGATGTAGTCTGTCTGTGTAGGCCTGGGGGGGTACCCATAGCCATCATTCAGAGGCCTTAGCACAGCCTTTGTTTGTGTTTGTCTGCACCTGTCCTGCTGGCTGAGACTGTTGTTGGGTATGTGAGCCTCCATGACTGGCATGTGTGTGTGTCATATGGACACACATGTGGCCCAGCACATTTCCTGCAGTGGGTTTTGTCACCATGTGAACTACTGGCTTCTATGCTGACACCAGTATTTGTTACAGATCTCATGCTGCCACTACAGGTGTTTACTATCTGCTGGCATCCCATTCAGCCACCTGATTCCCTTGCATGCTCACATCTATACCATAGATACAAGTAACAACACATGCCACCCCATTCGGCAGTTGGTAAGAAGAGTGACTTACCTTGTGGCTGTGCCAGTATTGAGGATGGTGCTGGATGGCTGCTTATGTCAGATGCACACAGTACACTCCCTATACATGGCTAAGCACAGGTAGTGTCATGTTTGGCATCCCTTTTGCTGTATGTGCGAGTCAAAGTGAGGTGTCATTCCCTGAGTCCCTACTGTGTCAGGATTTGTGCTATGCGTTCCTCTTTGCCAAAGGCAGGGCATACTGGGCATGCCTCCTTCTGCCTACTGGGGCAGGCTCAGGTTGTTCCTCCTCCAGGTCACTCTGTGCCTGTGCAGGCCTTGGCAATGGTGGGGGGCTGTGTGACCCTACCCCATGCTGCTCCTGCTGCAGCTGTTTCCACGGGATCATATTGTGTAGCATGGCACATACGATGACAATTTGAGTACATGTAGCTGGTGAGTGCTAGAGGGCTCCACCGGGTGAGAGACTTGAGCATCCCAAACACACACTCTTTTATAATTCTGGTCTGTACATGTGACTCATTATGAAGTTCTTGTTCAGGTGTGTGTGCATTTCTGATGGGTGTCATCAGCCACGGCTCCAGTGCATAACCACCCTCCCCCATTAGGTGACCGTTAGGGATGTCCCCATTTTTCAAACCTCTGATACAGCTGCGTCAAATGCCAGATGTGGGAGTCATGATAGCTTCCAGGACAGCCAGCACATACATTCATTATAATGCCCTGGGCATCACACATGACCTGGCAGCTGATGGAGGGGAAGCCCCTGTGGTTGATGTAGACTCGACCCAGCTCACTGGGTGGTGCTTTGATGCATATTTGCGTGCAGTCTATAGCACCCACTACCTCAGGGTATTCTGCTATTTGGTGGAAGAGATGCATATTGCTGGCTAACGCTTCATGGGTGTTGGGAAGATATACGTGCTCACCGGCATGTGCTGACGTGGCATTCAGGAACTGGTGGAGTAGCCTGGATGCTGATGCCTGTGAAATCCCCATGATATCCCCAGTTGGCCTTTGGAAGGTACCTGTGGCTAGTATTCTTAGGCCTACACATACCTTGGTATCCACTGGGATGAGTTCCCTCTGTTGGTTCTGTGTGTGAGGCGTGGCTGGCACAGCTCAACAATTTGCTGTAGGAGGTCCCTGTCCACCCTATAGCACTCCACTATATTCAGCTCATGTAGCCCCTGGTAGGTTACCATGGGTCTGTACACTCTTCTCCATCTCCTAACTGTGAGTTGGTCAGCAGCATTCTCATCCTCACCACTCTCAGCCTCTTTCACATGTTGATGTATGATAGCAGCCCCTATCATTTTGTTGTTTTTGTTTGTTAAAATTTCCATGCTTTTATACACCGTTGGTGTAGAGTATGTGGGAAAAAACAGAGGGAAAGTCATTTGCATAGTTTATAGTAGTGTTCTGTGCTGTGCCGGGCTGCTGCCTGTGTAATTGGCTGACTGTGATTCATTTCACCTGCCAGCTATGCTAGTTCTCCTTGATTACCTTCCCACTACTGTTTTCCCTTGCCATTGCCTTCATGTTTAAGCCCAGAGGTGTGCCGCACAAGCACAGTGCTCAAATGTGCACAGAGCTGCTATTTCCTGGTTTACTTTTTTTTCCTTTAAAACCTGGTGTGTGGTGCGCACACCCGCTTAGGCAATGTAAAGAGTGCTATGCAGCCTCAGACAAGCCCCCTTGCTTAGCTCTGCTAAGCTAAGTGCAAACCCGAGCCACAGGGCTCCAATCTGCTTACAGTATGCCTGGCATACATCTCTATGATGTCAGCTAATTCTTAGGCTTGAACCATGCTATTCCTGCCCTTACACTGTTGGGTGCTGACTAGCATTGAGGGTAAATCTGGGATTCAGAATCATTGCCCTCATTTGCATAGGATTTCCTGCTAATGCATGGTTACAGGTCCCACACTGAGCCACTGTCTCCCCCCTTAGTAACCACTATTCACTGGCCATGTTTTCTTCTGCCTGCCATTGAGTATAATGGCAAAATAGTGATTTTGGTTAGAATGCTTATTTCAGGTTAGTTTTTATATTTTCATCCCAATCCCATTTGCGCGCCACTGCCCTATGCTTAAACAGCCGAAATCGGCTAAAAAAAAAAAATAAAAGCATTTCTGCAAACTACACTAGTCCTGCACGGCCGGCTGACAGCTTCCTGGATTGCAAATTAACCTCATTTGCATGGTTTTCAACTGCAAATGGGGAAATTTCCATACAGGAGCTGCGTCTGTGAATAGTGCAGGAGTGCTCGTGCATGTCCCTGCAGCTTATTCCTGGATTGCACGGTAACCATATTGCCTCCAGGAGCTCCTGCGCTTTTCATGCACACTGTGCAGGGCTTGCTGAATCCAGGGGTAAATCTTTCATCTCCCACACCTCTGCTTGTAAATGTTTTATCTCCCAAGTCCCTACTTACTTTTACCAAGGATACCAGAACTTATAAGAGATTTGGGATGCATGGCTAGGCTGAAAAAGGCCACAGCAGTTGTTAGCCTAGTACACACCTATGAATCTATGAACCTATTACTATGAACTACTTGAGTAACTTGAAGAAAGTCTGTGCATTTAAGCATGTATTAGTGCTTTATTCCACCCTGAAGTTTCCATGAGGTGCTGCTTTGCACAGAAAAGGGAATTTGTATCACAGTTCTTTTGTTGTGTTCAAATGTTTTTGCAGTTTTTTTCTGATAAATAAATAATTTTCTGTTTTCTATTCAAATGCTGCTCATCAGATTAATTAATTC
Source organism: Protopterus annectens (assembly GCF_019279795.1). NCBI lineage: Eukaryota > Metazoa > Chordata > Ceratodontiformes > Protopteridae > Protopterus > Protopterus annectens. The sequence continues at coordinate 910,140,960 of NC_056725.1, forward strand.
TGTCATAGGTGCCAACCCTTGTGTTATGTCATTAGAAGTAATAGCAATCATCATTTGTGCAGTGAGGAGGGTGAGGAGGAAACAGTGCTAGTGTTGATGACAGGATTTGTGTTAGTAATGCAATCATTTTTTTCACTGTGTTTAGGATCTTAATACTATATTGTGTGTCACTGTGCTTCTCCCTACCCCTTTTATTAATTTTTTAATTATCTTTTCTGTAACTGTAAGCAAAAATGTTACTCAACTGAAATGTATGCTGCTGAATAGCCTTTAATAATGTTATACAATGCAGAGGGCAGATTACTCCACCCCCCCTTTTTAATATTTTTTGTTGTAGTAAGCATTAGCATTACTCAAGTCAAATACATGCTGTTGAAGAGCCTCTTAATACCAGTCAGCTGTGCATTCTGCAGTTTTCCCTCCCTTCCTCTTTCCCACAATTTTTTTTTTTATTTTTTCTTGTATTTATTTATTTTTTAACATTCCCTTTGAATTATTGACATTAGTCCAATGAAAAGCATGCTGGAGAATTGTTACATGTGATATTTCCATTAGCTGCACTGCCAAACCTTAGTTATAGTTGGTCATATGCGTCATATATAATGTCTGCTAAGGACAGGGTAGGTATGGTGCCCAAGATCATGGGGAAGTTCTGGTATGTGAGCTTGATGCTGACCTGCACTGATGATGATGTGACCTACTGAATGCAGGATATCATACAGCTAATGATCTCACCAAGCTGTGTAACTGATACTGCAAATAAGAAACTCTGCTATGTGTAGATAAACACTGATGAGGTCTGCATGGCTTCTGTTGTGTTCTGTTCCCCATCCTACTTTTTTCAGAACTTTCCTGAGAGTTATGTGGTGTACAACAGACTATGACCCCACAAGTCTGGGCAGTACTCCATCCTCATTCCCCTCTACCACCATTTCCTTTTTGAGTCTGGTAGGTCCCGAATAGTGTCCACATGTATGCAGAGATGGCTGCTGTGTTTGCCAGCATGCTGCACATGAGCAAGACCATAAATCGGACCTCAAAACTGTTAAATGTCCTGTTAACCTTTTTAGCGTTGACTTGTACAGCATCAACAAATGAAAAAAGTATTGTTAACATGTATCATTTCCAGTATCAGCATATATTTGTCAAAACCATATTGACAAAAAATAAAATGTTAAGTGGCCTTTTCACCTTACATTTCCTGTTGACAGTACACTGCCATGGATAAACAGTTTTAGTAAGTGACACTTCAAATTTACAACTCTTGTCATTACAATTTCTTTGAAATGACAAGAAAAAATATTTTCTTGAAAGTAAATTATCCATTAAATTAAATTTGTTTTGCTTGCCAATAATCATCATCATCATATTTCGGCTTTTCCCGTTAGGGGTCGCCACAGCGGATCATCTCTTTCCATTTCTTCCTATCCTCTGCATCTTGCTCTGTCACACCAACTGCCTGCATCTCCTCTCTCACCACATCCATAAACCTTATCTTAGGCCTTCCTCTTTTCCTCTTACCTGGCAGCTCCATCCTTAGCATCTTTTTCCCAATATACCCATCATCCCTCCTCAGCACATGTCCAAACCAATGCAATCTCGTCTCTCTTGCTTTGTCTCCAAACTGTCCAACATGAGCTGACCCTCTAATATACTGATTTCTAATCCTATCCATCCTAGTCACACTGAGTGCAAATCTTAACATCTTTAACTCTGCCACATCCAGCTCTGACCCCTGCCTTTTTGTCAATACCACTGTCTCCAACCCCATATAACATAGCTGGTCTCACTACCCTCTTGTATACCTTCCCTTTCACTCTTACTGGTACCCGTCTGTCACAAATCACTCCTGACACTCTTCTCCACCCATTCCACCCTGCCTGTACTCTCTTCTTCATATCTCTTCCACATTCACCATTAATCTGAATTGTTGATCCCAAGTATTTAAACTCGTCCACCTTTACCAACTCTACTCCCTGCATCCTCACCATTCCTCTACCCTCCCTCTCATTTACACACATATATTCTGTCTTAGCCCTGCTGACCTTCATTCCTCTGCTCTCTAGAGCATATCTCCACCTCTCCAGAGTCTCCTCAACCTGATTCCTACTCTCACTACAGATCACAATGTCATCTGCAAATATCATAGTCCACGGGGCCTCCTGCCTTATCTCATCTGTCAACCTGTCCATCACCACTGCAAATAAGAAAGGACTCAGAGCTGATCCTTGATGTAATCCCACCTCCACCTTAAATGGATCTGTCACTCCCACTGCAGTCCTCACCACTGTCACACTACCCTCATACATATCCTGTACCACTCTTACATACTTCTCTGCCACTCCCGACTTCCTCATACAATACCACAACTTTTCTCTAGGCACCCTGTCATATGCTTTCTCCAAGTCTACAAAGACACAATGCAACTCCTTCTGACCTTCTCTGTATTTCTCCAATAACACTCTCAGAGCAAACATTGCATCTGTAGTGCTCTTTCCTGGCATGAAACCATACTGCTAATCACTAATCATCACCTCCCTTCTTAACCTAGCTTCTACTACTCTTTCCCATAACTTCAAGCTGTGACTGACCAGTTTTATCCCTCTGTTGTTACTGCAGCTCTGCACATCACCCTTATTCTTAAAGATAGGTACCAAAACACTTTTTCTCCACACCTCAGGCATCCTCTGACTTTCCAGAATGTCAATAAACAATCTAGTTAAAAATTCCACTGCCATTTCTCCTAAGCACCTCCATGCTTCCGTTGGTATGTCATCTGGACGAACAGCCTTTCCATTCTTCATCCCCTTCATAGCTGTCCTTACTTCCTCCTTGCTAACCTGTTTCACTTCCTGATTCACTATCCCCACATCATCCAACCTTCTCTCTCTCTCATTTTCTTCATTCATCACCCTCTCAAAATACTCTTTCCATCTACTCAACACACTCTTCTCTCTTGTGAGTACCTTTCCCTCACTATCCTTTATCACCCTTACTTGTTGCACATCTTTCCCAGCTCTGTCCCTCTGTCTAGCCAATCAGTACAGGTCCTTTTCTCTTTCTTTAGTCTCCAGTCTCTCATACAACTCTCCATACGCTTTATCCTTAGCTTTCGCCACCTCTCTCTTTGCCATGCACCTCATCTCCTTATACTCATGTCTACTTTCTTCATCTCTTTGACAGTCCCACTTCTTCTTCACCAGCCTCTTCCTCTGTATACTCTCCTGCACTTCCTCAATCCACCACCAGGTCTCCTTGTCCTCCTTCCTCTGTCCAGATGTCATACCAAGCACCTTTCTAGCAGTCTCCCTTACTAATTCTGCTGTAGTTACCCAGCTATTCGGTAACTCTCCACTGCCTCCCAGTGCCTGTCTTAACTCTTCCCTAAACTCCACTTCACAATCACCCTTTTTTAACTTCCACCATTTAATCCTTGGCACTGCTTTCACACTCCTCCTCCTCCTCTTCTTGATCACCAACATCATCCTACAGACCACCATTCTATGCTGCTTAACTACACTTTCCCCTGCCGCCACTTTACAGTCTCCAATCTCCTTCAGACTGGCCGTCTTACATAGGATATAATCCACCTGTGTGCATCTTCTTCCACTCTTGTACATCACCCTATGCTCCTCTTTCTTCTTAAAATACGTATTCACCACAGCCATGTCCATAGTTTTCGCAAAATCCACAATCATCTGACCTTCTGCATTCCTCTCCTAACACTATACCTACCCATCACTTCCTCATCCCCTCTGTTCACTTCACCAACATGCCCATTAAAGTCTGCTCTAATCACTAGTCTCTCACCCTTGGGTATGCTCACCACAACTTCATCCAACTCACTCCAAAATTTCTCTTTCTCATCCATCGCACACCCAACTTGTGGAGCATATGCACTAACAACATTCATCATTACACCATCAATTTCGAGCTTCATAAACATCACTCTGTCAGACACTCTCTTCACATCTAAAACACTCTTGGCATATTGTTCCTTTAGTATAACCCCTACCCCATTTCTCCTGCCAGCCACACCATGATAGAACAATTTGAACACGTTTCCTAAACACCTGGCCTTACTTCCCTTCCATCTGGTCTCTTGCATGCACAATATATCAACCTTCCTTCTCTCCATCATATCAGCTAGCTCTCTTCCTATACCAGTCATACTGCCAACATTCAAAGTTCCTACCCTCACTACTACACTCCTAACCTTCCTCCTCTCTTCCTGCCTTCGGACATGCCTTCGCCCTCCTCTTCTCCTTCAGCCAACAGTAGCCCAATTTCTGCCAGCACCCTGTTGGCTAACAGTACTGGTGGCGGTCATTGTTAACCCAGGCCTCGACCGATTCAGTATGGAAATATGAAATTTTTGTGTCATAAATGATGTGGCAGAATTTTTACGCCGGATGGCCTTCCTGACGCAACCCTCCCCAATTATCCGGGCTTGGGACCGGCACAAAGAAATGCACTGGCTTGTGCATCCCCAGTGGCTGGGTTTTGCTTGCCAATAATATACAAGTATAAAATTGTTTTCAGCTTACTTTAAAAAGTTTGCTCTCCCCACAGTAGTTGCCATTGAAATTGACTGACCACAGCTAAATATAGTGGTTAGATGTTTGTTTTCCAGTAAACTCAACTGGTCTTGATTAAGTTAACATTTAACAACTATCACTTCTGACTGTCAGACTCACTCATTCAATAATAAAAAAAATTGAAATTTTGTAAATTCAGAACATCTAATAATATGTATAAAATGCATTACTGAGATTTTATTTTAATATCATAAATATCTGATATGAAATCAGATAAATAAAAGATTTAGAAATATTCGACCATCCACCGTATATAATTTTGGCTCATTACACAGTTTGATCTTAAATTCTACAAATTCAAAATCTGATTGATATAATCTCAAATTTGACTTGCATATGACGTATAGGGCAGAACCATAGCTCTAACTATTTTGTTACTGGCAGCCAGCCTTTTATTTTTCATTGGTATCTTAAGGTCTAGTTTAGATTCTGAAGAAGTCAGTTAGGCAAAAGACCAAAATGCTTAATCTGAATTACTGAGTTCAATTAAAGGAGTGCATTTTGCCATCGAGACCACCAGAGTAGATTTTCTTGGCTATTTGTGTATTTTCTCTACTTTCCCATTGACTGTTGGTTACTGCTATCACCTGCATGGGTGGAAAAATAATAACTAAATAGTTAATAATACTAAATAGTTGCATGGGTTGGGTGCAGTGATGTCACACCTAAGAGGGTGTGTCTCCAATCTTTTGAGCCTCTGCTCTGCAGTTACATCCATCATTCAGCACTTCTAAAGATGATGGCACCTGTCAAAGCAAGAGGTTGAGCTCCAAACAGGGCAGACAAGGAGACTAAGGTTGTTGTCTACCACTTCCAGGAGTCATACCTACAGAAACTTGACAATTTGGTGGCCAGCACTGAGTGGAAGAAAACTGACATTTGGCAGGGGTTGGGTGATGACCTGTAATCCTTGCAAGGATCACTCACTCTGGTCACCAGTGTTAGCACAGGCATCACAACCTGCAAAGATGGAAGGTCAACCAGCTACTGTAGCTAGCTTAGTAGGCTTTGCAGGTTTAGGGTCTGAGAGCTGAGCCTATCTCAGCTATCTCTTTGTAATGCTTCCCAGGTCCCCTTCCACAAGAAATCTGGTATTGTCTGGCAGTGGTGTCTCACTGTCAGCCTGGGTACTACTACTACTACTAAGTGCTGCACTTGTAGTCACTCTGTCTAAGCGAACATCAGTACCCACAAGCAGCTGTGGCTCACCTTTAGTCTCACTGCTACAGAGTAGCTCCATCCCTGAAGTAACCACCTCACCAGTCTTGGCTGCAAGTGTGCAGTCTGGCTGGGTCTCCCCCAGGCTACCAGATCCACATGCTTGTCTCCAAGCCTGACTACATGTAACTGCATGCACATAGGGTACTGCATTATCAAAATCATTCCTTATTAGGACATCTGCAGGGATATCCTCAAACACACCTACTTGCTAGTTTCCTTTTCCACCCTCCCAGTCAAGGTGAACCCTAACCAAAGATATTTGAAAAGGGGTCCCTCCCAAAGCTCTGACTGGAGTAGACTGCCCAATCAAGTAGTACTCCTCTGTAACCATTGCAGGCTTCACAATGACTTCACATGGCTGTGTCTCTCTTAGCCATGGCCTCTTTCCCATTCACTAAGATAGGATATGACCTCTTGTGGTAGTTTGGTACCCTTGTTGTCTCGAGACAACTTACTGCTGGCATTTTGTCATTCCCACTTAGTGGCTCTTCCACCTTTTGTTCCCTACTTTGCCTGCTTAGACATCTATATGCTACATGGCCCCACTGGTTGCATTTAAAACATTTAACCCTTGGTCCTGGACATGTACCTGGACTAGTGGTTTCCCCTGCTACTGGCAGACTCTGTTGAGGCAGTCTGGGCTGCCCACCATGAGTTCCCTTAGACCCATGAGCAGCACTGGGTGTTCCTTTCCAGTGCAATGATTCCCTGCTTGCTAGGTATAGGTCTTCCTTCCTCCCCAACTCATCTGCAGTAGTGCATTGTATACCAGCTAACCAGATTCTCATGTCCTCATGCAAAGTGCTAAGGGTTTGTTCCCACACCAAAAGATCTGCCAGCCCATCAAAACTGGTTACCTGACTTCCACTCACTCACCTGTGAAAATAAGTGCTTACTTCAGCAACATATTCACATACACTTGCATCTGGCTTGTGTCTATGCTCATGAACCTTTTTCCTATAAGCTTCAGGTGTTAACTTAAAACATTATAAAATATAGTTCTTTACAACATTATAATTTAAACAATCAGTATCAGATGGTTTAGAAATTGTAGTCACAACTTTACCATGGAGTAAGGGGGTCAGGAACTGTACCCAGAGCTCTTGGTCAACATTATATTGTTTATATACCCTCTCAAACATATGAATAAAACTATCAAAATTATCCCCCCTCAGTAAACTGTGGACAAACTTTACTGACCGTTGTTGCTTCTGGGTTCAGTTACTCCCTTCACCATTACCTTCAGAACTCTGGTGAAGAGTCAGCATCTCCTTTTCATGTTGCCTTTGCCTCTCCTTCTGCTCAGCTTGCAGGAGTTTAGTTTCTCATTTTCCTCAGCCTTAAGACATTGCAGTTTCTCATTTTCATCAGTTTCTAAACGTCTCAGTCTCTCCGTTGCCTCTATTTCCAAATGTTTGGCCTCCAGATCAAGTCTCTTTACCTCCAGATGAATTTTTAAGTCCTCTGTGGAAAGGTTGAGCAGTCCATTTTCTGGGAGTTGTGCATCTCCATGGCCAGTCTGATGGTCCTCCTGGTAGCTATTCTGTGCAGCAGCTGTGACTAAAGCTGCAATCGTATCTGCTTTAGTCAGGTTGGCATGCACCATTCCTTTAGCCTGACACATTTCAGCCAACTGTCTCCTTGTCAGCTTGCCATACTCCTCCTCTGACATGCTTGCCTGGTCTCTCTGACTAATTAAGCTAACAAAAAATAAAACAATTGTGATATGAACTCTGAGTGTTCATTGTGTGGCTGATTGAGAGTACAAATGCCTTCAGTGACCACTGTACACAGGATACAGGAATTATATATCCAGACCACTACAACCCAATTAATATGTGATGTGGTTAACTTACCACTGTCAACCAATTAATATGTGATGTGGATATCCCACCACTGTCCACCAATTAATATGTGACACCCCTGCACTGGCCCAGTAATCAAGGAGCCTCAATTCTCACCACTGGCAACAGTGAGGGATGTACACAATGGGGGAATGACAAGTACACACACAGTTAAGTGCAATTTCCCTTAATAGCGCACAGAGATCACAGTCAGTCTGGAGGCTGGTATCTCCCTCTTTCTTCAGATCCCCATTAAGTCTTCCCACTGGCACAGCTATAAGAGTAAGACCTCAGCTGAGGGTGTCAAGCCAAGACCTTCAGCACCCTTTCTGTCCAACCTGTGCTTTATGTCCCTGCCCAAGTAGTTGACACACACACACTTTGAGATTTGATTTATATATAAGCACACAGACACTCCTAGGGAAGGCTGGCACAGGTTTACTAGCTATGTCCCCTTCTGTCCAGACTATAAGGTAGTTATCACTGCCACCAACCTCTCCTTATCATCTACTAGAAGGCCCTTACAAAGGGTGACCAATCCTACTGTGTTATGTTACTATTATCTAGATGGTAAGTGTGACCAAGACTTGCAAGGCTATTTAAGAGTGGCCTGTACAATGTCAACAAATACATATACAAGTACTCTAAGAGCTTAAATATGTCTCACAAATAGCCACAAGGATAGGTATAAATATATTTAATAATAAATAATAAAAGAACAAGACAGCACTCAATCACCACAGCAACTGCAGAGATCAGAATTACAGGAAATATTTAAAAACAACATTCCAGGACAATCTCAAATAAATACAGAAAACATCTAAACTAATCTTTACTATATTCCTATCTACTGTATATTTAAAAGAGATATTATGCCATAATCCTACTTATAGCAAGTGCAGATGTAGTGCTGATGATGAGTGGATATTCTTGCTAGGTCTGAGACAAAGTACAAAATGCAAAGTCTCTCTCTGACATAGTTCTTAAATTAAAATCAAACATTACTACTCTATCAGCTTGGATAACATCACTGTTTGTCACCTGCCTTCAGTTCCCAGGCTAACAGAAACTAACATCTCTGTGTTAAAATACACATCCCTTAGATGTTTGCTGAGAACTGGAAGTTGTAAAACAATTAAACAAGTTTACATTTAAGACCTAGTAATTAATTCTCTCCAAGACAATAGAAAAACCTCTAGCTCTAGACATTGTGTCTGCTTCACTGAAACTGAGTGATAACACAATTGTAAAATGCTATAATTTCATCAAATTTTCTTGAAGTTTGGTTAGTTAACTCTGTATGTTCCATCTGCTACTATTAAAACATACTTTTACACAGGTATATAGTTTATATACATTTCTGTTCTTTTCCAGTAGAGTAAACTGTGGACACATCCTTGCAGCTCAGTACTGTACAGACCCTGTTCAACACATACTTCTACACCAGTAGTTTAATATACACATAGCATATAGTTCTCTTACATTTGTAAGACAACCATATGAGTCATGATATATTCATAAATGACATATGATTATTAACAAAATTCCAGATAGCTGGGCTGGCAGTGTCAATTCCTCTGCTTCTTTCAGCTTTTTCCCGGTTAGGGGTCACCAGTCACCATAGCAGATCACCTGTCCACTCATGATTGGCAGTGGAGTATTACTATGTCCAGTTGCCAGCCTGACACCCAACCTTCCACAGAAAGCACACACATGCACGTATATATATATATATATATATATATATATATATATATATATATATATACATACACACACATACACACACACACACACACACACACACACACACACGTACATATTCTTATATATGTATATGATTGCCTCATAAAACATTAAGCAGTCAAAAGAGAGAATGAAAAAACAGCGAACATTTTAACACAAATCTAAAATATCTGAATATTGCAAAGATTAGGAGCAAGCCTTATTGTACCCTCCACATGGTGGGCTGTGTCTTCCACACCCTTTGCTTATTATATATATATATATATATATATATATATATATATATATATATATATATATATATATATATATATACTAACTCCAGGAATGTACAACATTAGGGTAAGTGCATATTCCAAAATCCCCCACATTGCATTCTCATACAGAAAGCTGTAGGCAAGAACTGCATAGAAAAGAACATTCACTCATATGAGTGCCCTTTTTCTTTACACCATTAAAAAGCATTTGCTCAAATGACTGTTCAATTTTCTGAATTACAACCACATAAATAAATAAACAGATAGATATATATGTATATACTTCTTTATACATTTACAAATATATACTTCAAAATATACAGTAATTGTTACTGAAATAATTATTTCTATGACAGGCCTAAAGCTTTTAATTAAAAGATACATTGTCCTGTGTAAGCCACAAATAATTTCTTAATGTGATGATTTTGTAATACAGTCATTATGTCCAAAGTACTTTGCCCTTGACAGAGTGGGGATAGGGGCAAACTAGAAACTGGATGATCTGCTTAAAAATTATCACAGGCTGCAATGATAATTTTTTTGGGAGAAATAAGAGTTTGTTCCGTAAAGCAACCAGAAAGCACAGTTAAACCATGCTGGGTATACTGCAAAGCAGACACATAAAGTAAAACATTTAGCAATGCAAATATTGTAAGATGTACTAAACCCCCAAACAGAAAAGGTGGATCCAGAATGAATGTAACAGGAGGAAGTCACATCTTTCTATGTATCCTTGGAGTAAACAAAGTTAGGGAAAAGTAGTAATAGGAAGTAAAAAAAACTCTCACAATATAAGCAAAAAGCATTCCTCCTCCAGATTTTGCACCTAGTATATAAAGAGATACTGTGTTTACTAAATGCAAGCATATCTGACTGCCTAGATATTCATACACATATGATAGGTAAAAAACATGCTTCCATTCTGTTTTTTTTTTCTTTAGCTGAAAAGAAGATTATAATCATAGTCAGGCCCAAACAAGGGCAGAAAGGCTAAATGAGGGTGCTAGTCAATATGCATACATTAATCATGTTTCCAAACTGATGCATATGATTAAGCAAAGTATTCTGTTTAATATGAACTGAAAGTCTTTTTTAAGTAATAATTAAGATATAAGTCATAATGAAATCATAATTACAGAAATAAAGTGCTACCTATATCCTTTCCAGCATAATCCATTTTAGTACCATAGTGCAGAATATTTTCTTAGTGTAAAATGTATGACATTTCATGTCTTATTCCTGTTTGTTAGATGCTTGCCAGTAATTTTTTGCAGTTTATTTTTTCTGTGTAAAAAATGTAATACCATTTCATATGTTACACTTTTGTATTAGATGCAAAGTAAGGACTGCCAACACATGAAATATTGATGTACTACCAAATTATGAGTGAGTTTATTGTCTCCTCTTTGTGTGTATTTTTACCTAGCCTTTTTTATTAATTTCAGTTATCCAGTACTTTGCATTTGTTTCCTTTCTCTCTTATTTATGTTAATTTTTGCACAGGTCCAGAGATCCCAAGATCAGCCCAACCAGTTCAGGGAGTGTTCACCCTCTACACACCCAGGGACATCCTCACAGAATCATGACATTGGGTCTGGTCCTGTAGCATGCTGACAATGTGCAGCCTGGTAAGCCATGAACTTAAGCAACCTTCTTTCCTACCTCCTCAGCCATAACCCCCTTGATGTGTTCCTTCTGTGAGTCCCTTATTGTTATGTCTCCCTATTTGACATCCTTCATATCTTTCCCTTTCGCACCTTCCAAAGAAACAGCCAGGATGTCCACACAAGCACACCCTTATAGATAACATATAAAGGTTCTGTATATTATCTAACATTTATTCAGAATAGTTATTGCTTCTCTTAACTACATGCCATTAGTTCAAGCAGGATTGCGCACAGCAGCACTCAAACACCATTTCTGGAAAAAGTCCGACATAAATTGAGACTTTGTATTTTAATGCATTAATCCCCGCATAACTAAACTATTATTTTTCCCATTTTAAGCAAATTTATAAAGTAGGTATTTTCCCACACAGGTATTCGCATTGCCATTGTCATCAGAAATAATCTGCGCTCAGTAAATTTGGATATAGGCACAATTGTATTATTTATTCACAGAGAGCTGAGCAACTGTGAACACCTATGAATACCACCCCTTGTTTCTTTCAAAGTATCGATACTAGCCTATAGTTAATTGTCATTAACAGTAGGCCTTGCAGTGATTAGACTTTAATGAACTCCTTTAACTGTTTATTTTATAATCATTATAAATAATTATATATATATATATATATATATATATATATATATATATATATATATATATATATATATATATATATATATATGTATATTTTTTTTTTTTAATGTTTTCGGATATGTAGTTTCTCAATTACTTTATTTAGGGATTATGGCATACTACATCATATTAACTTTCATTTTGAATCCCACTGATGCTTTTTAACTAACAGTAGAATCCATGCTTATGAAGTATTCTGCATAGCCAATTTGCTCCAAAATTTTCTTTGACTCGCTTTGTATTTGTGGGGGTGTCATTTTAAGGTTTTAACTGAACTCATTTTAAACATCCATGTTATCCAATCAGAATGTTTGATTCTTCAAACCTTTTTCATAAGTAAGTATATTTTTGCTTCAAATATATACATGTGTATGTGCATATGCGAAATGTGTGTATGTATGTATATATATATATATATATATATATATATATATATATATATATATATATATATATAGGTCCACATCTGAATCCTGAAAGCCCAAAATCCTTAAACCCAAAATCCTGAGACCAAAATCTTGAAAGTTCAATATACTGAATCTCATAATACTGAAAACACACAGGATACCAACACTTACTATATTCCAGCACAAGTACATACAGAAACAAATAAAAGACAAACTATATTACTCTTCTTCAAGTATAAGCAGGGGGACAAGCCACACTGCACCCCCCCATGTGGGGGGTTGTGCCCCCCCACACCCCCTGATACTTAAATATATCAACTCCAAAATTGCACTTAGTGTAGTGAAGTGCAGTCTTGGAGTTGATATATTTAAGTAGAAGGGGGTAAGGGGGCCCAACTGCCCCGCCCACATGGGGGGTGCAGGGGGGCTTGCTCCCCTTCTTATAGTTGAAGGGTATATGCTTCTGTATGTACTTGTGCTGGAATATAGTAAGTGTTGGTATCCTGTGTGATTTCAGTATTATGAGACTCTGTATTTTGAGTTTTCAATATTTTGAACTTTCAAGATTTTGGTCTCCGGAGCTAAGTGCAGATATATACTCACACACAAACATGCATACATATGTGTATATATGTGCATGTTATATACATTAACAGTTGTTTTAATGATTAGCTCATTACTGCTTTTAACTTTATATAACCATCAGGAAGAAAGCACCAGTGAAAAGATTATGTTATGTTATTTGCTTTCTCTAGTACTTATATTCTTGCTCATATCATCTTACATAAAGGTAGTATGCCTCTATAATATCAGGGTGAATATTATGCGTCCTACTTTATTTTATAATTGAAGAAGAGGTGATGAAAATAGTTTTGCATAGTGATGAAAGTTAATTGCAAAACACATGAGGCAATATAATGCTATTGTCATTCTAGGGGGATCTAATATTTGTCAGCTTGGGAGGACATGATCAACAGACCATATTGCTTTGCCAAGGCTGGTGTGCACTTTCCCATCTAGGCATTCAAATACTGGCTAAAATGTACAGTGTTTTTTTAGACAATGTCAAATTGTCAAACCTACCAACAAAGCAAAATCAACTGAACTGAATGTCAAGGTTTTACTGCTCAGTGTCAGAAGCCTAAATAAAAACTACACTCCCTCCAAGCCCTCCTCACATTTGAGAATATAGATGGATGTACAGTTACCAAGACATGGATTAAAGTAACAGACAGTACTCAGGCAGTGCAAGGTTTAAGTGCTTAGACCAGCAGCTGCACAGACAAGGGCTAAAGATAGAGGTCTCTCAATATACAACAACAGCAAACATATCTCTAATGTGGTCAAACAGGATGATGTGCTGGAGTTTCTCCATGTGAAGATCACCACAGACAAAATACTGTACTATATCCTAGCCAGCTATAGGTTACCTTCCATATCCCAAGGTGGTCATAATGCATACTTGCACACACTGGAGGCACTTACCATTTAACCTAACACCCTAATTAAAAGGAGGCTTTATGGACATCATCAGCCCCCTTTTTTCCCATTTTCTACATGGGGTTGGGGTATCATGTTAACTGTCACCATTTCTCCCCTTTCAATGCCAAACTCCTGCCTTCTTCAACACTCATGCCTGACTGTCACAGATCTTCTTTCATGCAATACATCCACTCTTTGCTGGATGTTCTCATTTCCATTTACCTTCTTCCTGTCTGTCCCAAATCTTCTTCACCAGATTGCCTTCTGCTTTTCTGCACGTGTCTAAACCACCATAATCTGTTCTCTCTGATTTTTTTCTGCAATTGGAGCTACCTTGGCATCTGCTCATATGTCCTCATTTCTTCATCTGTCACACAGTGTGTATCCTACCACCCTTCTCATGCACTTCATTTCCATCACCTGTAGTTTCTTCATTTGCTCTGCCTTTAGTCCCCAGGTTTCTGTACCATACAGTAGTAATGGTCACACCACTGTCTTGTACATCTTATTTTTCATCTTCTTTGGCATTCTTCTGTCATAGACTACACCTGAGACTCTATGCCAGTTGGCTGCAACCCCTCTGATTCTAGCTTTGACCTCTTCATTCAGATTTGTCTTCTCCTTAATCACCCCTCCCAGATACTTGAAGCTATTTACTTTTCCACCATCTTCCCTTCTATCTCAATTCTCAGCTTCTTCTGAGTTTCCCAATCTGCTGCCATTATCACTGTCTTATATGTGTTTAGTTTCATCTCATGTACCTTCAGTTTTGCATTCCATTCCCCTATCCTTTGCTGAAGATCTTGCTCAGAGTCTGCCTGTAATGCCCCATCATCTACATAAAGCAGCTTTGTTGATCTGTCCCCTCCAACCTGTTTGTTAATGTAGTCCATCACCAGTATGAACAGCAGTGGGCTCAGATCTAAACCCTGGTGTGCACCCACTCCTACCAGGAAACCCTCTGTGAGGCCAAACACTGTTCATACTTGAGTCATTGGGTCTTTGTACATAGCTTGCACTAATTCTACCAATGTTTCTGGGACTTGCCTAGATCAGCTTTCTTGGGACCTTTTCATATGCTTTCTCCAAATCCGGGAATGTTCAGTTGGACTTTTTCCTCATCTCTAGCTTCTTCTCAACTGTCTGTTTCACTGTAAACATTGGGTCAGTTGTGCTACATCCTGATCTGAATCTGAACTAAACAATCTCCTATCTTACATTCTACTACTCTGCGTATCTGTTTATCAGTCACCTTGTCCAGAACTTTCATACAATGTGATAGAAATTCAATGCCTCTGTACTGCCCACAGTTGTGGATGTCCCCTTTGATCTTGTATGCTGGCACAAGTATGCTTATTCTCCAGTCACCTGGGATATGCCTTTCTGTCCATACTGCTATGAGTACCCTTATGAGCCATTTCTCCCCTATCTCACCCAGCATCTTTGTCATATCTGCTGTGACCTCATCTGAACCTGTTGCTTTCCCTGACTTTATTTTCCTTAGTGTTATTCTTACGTCTTCTAGACTGGGCTCCTCTTCTTCTCTTACCATAGGTTGTTTCTGGGGCAGTACAGCTTCAGTGGGGGTTTCTTCATTCAGAAGCTGATGGAAATACTCCTTCCATCTGCCTTTGAAGTCCTGTGGACTGGAGGGCAGGTTGTTGTTAACATCCCTTATGAAGGGTGTCTTGACTGTCTTCTTTATATTGCTGTCTTTGCCTTGAAACCTGATATAGTTTCTTTGTGCCACCTACTGAGTCACTTTCCAGAATTTAGTAGAGTGCCTCTGATGCCTATTCTTTGCTATTGCAACTTTTTTCTTAGCTTCTTTGTTAGCCAACCAGTATTCCTTCCCAGCCTGGCTGGTCTTTTCTGTCTCACACTTTTTGCTGCACTCTTTCTTTCTTTTGATGAATTCCTGGACTTCTGCATTCCACCACTGACTTTACTTATGTACCTTATTGCCATACCTGACTCGGCCACATATCTGGTCTGTAGTCCTCACACATGCTGTTTTGAGGCACTGCCATTCTTCTTCAACTCCATTGATTTCCTTGTCTTCTTGGGGTGTCAGAGCCATGTGTAATTCCTTGAACTGCTGTACTCTCCCTCCAGGCAACTTCCAGGTCTTCAGCCTTGTCTCTGTTGACCTTAGAGCCTTCTGTGACCACTGCTTGTAGCTGATTGTGGCAACAAGTGGTTTATGCTATGGGCAGACAGTTTCACTGGGGATGGCTTCACCCCAGTGCCTTTTCCTTATCAGCAGGAAGTCTACCTGAATTGCAGGTTGGCCACTCTTGCATGTGATCTTGTGACTGTTTCTCCTTCTTAACAATGTGTTGGCTACTATCAAGCCATTTGCCAGACAGAAGTCTGGAATATTTTTTTAATAAACTTTTGGAGCTATTTGACTGTGATTGGAGCCCTTCTTTTATACTTTTTTCTGGTTTGGATCATCACTTTTCATATTTTAGAAGTCTAGAATGGCCTGTCCTTCTTTATTCTTGTTGCCCCACCCATGTAGACCCAGGAAGTCCTTGTATCCTGTTCTGTCTGTCCTGATATGTGCACTCAAGTACCCATTTTTAAATAAATTCATGTTGTCCTGCTTCACTAAGTAGGCCCTGCAACTGTTGTGTGAATGCACTCTTTTCCTGATTATCACAACTGTGCTGTGGGTCATAGGTTGTGGTTATGAATATTGCCCTATCATTACACTGGTGTCTCACTGCCATTAGTTTGTCACTAATTCTGATGATATCCCTCACTGCCTTCTGAAGCCTCTCTCTCTCTCACCACAGTTCCCACACCATTTCTAGCCTGTCCCCCTCCTGAGTAGTAGACTCTGGATCCCAAGGCTGCCCTTCCATTTTGTGTCTTGGACACATAGGATATCCGGCCTCCTCCATATCATCATGTCATCCACGTCCAAGCTGCATCCTATCAGTGAACCTACATTAAGTGTAACAATTCTCAGTTCATGTTTGGCAGGTTGATTGGTTTTACATTGAGGTTTTGCTCAACAGAGCTATCCCAGGTAACCCAGGCTGGGCAACTAGGAACTGGCTGGTCAGTAACTTATTGACCTAGGGTTTCTGGGCTTTATGGCAGGCACACACTGGTCAGTAGGGGCACATACACCATTCCCACCATTAGCATGCGTCCCTGGCATAGGTTGGAGTAGGCCGGGTCCTTAATCCGGTAACTACCCATGCCCATTTTTAGTCAACATGACCAATTCACCTAGAGCCATATTTTACACTGTAGAGTGGCTAGCCCTGCTATGGCATGTAGTCTGTTTTCTGTGTTCTCCTATCGTGAGGATACTGTGCACCATAGTAGATGCCCAAATCAGCTGGTCTGTGCAATTCCTCTCCCTATAGGGCAGTGTGTAGAGTCTGAGCTGCTGTCCACAGCTCCATTCATTGATGAGTTTGAGATGGAAACACTCAGCATGTTTCTTTGGAGGTGGGAGTAACCCCACAAAGACACAGAAAGAACATGCAAACTCCAAACTGGCATCAGTCAGAAGTCAGGATCTAACTCTGAACCTTGTGTATGGGAGGCAAAGACCTTAACCATTATGCCAACAGATGTTACTTACCCCTCAATAGACTGGGAATCCTACTCAGCCTCAAATCTACAGGCACAGAGATTCCTGGACTTTGAAAATATAAACCCTCTGCACCAAATAGTGAATATGCCTACTGGAGGCTCCAAAATACTAGACCTCATGCTCACAAACATAGTAGAATGCTGCACCCATCCCCCCCCCCCCGCCACAACGTCTTGTCCTCCCTGGTAAGGTCCAACCATAAAGCTTTCTCATTCAAAATCAAAATCAACTATGTAATCCCATTAAAACCAGTAACAGCTAGGAACTATTCCAGGGAAAATTATATTTTACTAAGTGATGTTTTGTCAAAATACAATGCCCCTCCCAAACCCTGAGAACACAGCAGCCTATGCTGAATTGTTCTCAAATACCATGTCAATGGCTGGAAAGAGGTCACTGTACTTACCAGAAATAAGCCCAGGACTAGCCCCTGAAAAAAATTGTCCTAGTGGCATCCCATATTAAACAGGATATACATCAAAGGGAAAAAATATGACAAAAATCGGGAAGGGTAATTCCCATAAAGATAAACATTTTCTCATTAAACTAAACAAGGAAACTTAGACAGCTAATTATGTCAGGCAAAGTCAACTTTGATGTGAAAGATAATCATAATACCTTCTTCAGTTATGTCAGCAATCTCAAGGGCAGCACACAGCAATGTGCAGAACTGGTGGTTAATGGTGCCACATTCACTGAGCCTGGTTTTATAGTGAAACTGTTAACAGATATATTAATTTCCAACTTTACCCCCCCCATCTCCAACCATTCCCAATATAGATCCTCAAACATAACCTCTCCAATTGTAACTACTGAGCATGCACTGACTGTGCTTACTAAATCCAAGAACACAGCCTCAATGGACCCTGATAACATCCCAGGATGCCTCCTGAGCAGTCTAGAATACGACTTATCAGGACCCCTGGAGTCATTATTTAACTATAGTCTTAAAACAGGCTTTGTGCCACATGAATGGAAGGCTCTGATGGTTATCCCCCTTCATAAGGCAGGACCTTCAATATATCCTGGAAAATACTGGCCTATTAGTCTGACTAGTGTTATTTGCAAAGCCACGGAAAGAATTACCATAGAAATTTTAAACAAGGACGTGAGACCTCTAGACATTGGATCCATCCCAGTTTGGCTTTGTCAGTGTATGGTCATGCTTTCTGAATCTGGTGTGCCAAGACAGTGGATTAGAACAAAATGGTGCATACTACCTATCTAGATGTGGCTAGGCATTGTCGGCAAACTTATGGAACTAGGTATAAACCCATTTATAGCACTCTGCATATCTAGCTGGCTCACTGATATATTGAAGAGACAGATAAGTTTCTCAGAGAATTACCATTCTCAGGAAAAGACTCCTCATCCATGTGAAGTAGAATTACTTCTTATCCCTATTTAAGAGCAACTAGGACCAATGGATGGGTAATTAGAAATTCACCCCTGGTCTTAGACCTACATCTCTGATGGACACAGGCAGTCAGTAAATCACTCCTTATATAAATCAAATTTGCGGATCACATTTGAGTTGCACAGCTAGGCTTATAAGGGCGCTAGTGGTCGTTACCTTAGCATACACCTATGAACCTATGCTTAAGTCAGATTTGCATTTCATTTCTCTGTGTTTAAGAAAGAATATGGAAAATTCAGTATAATAAATGCATTTGTTTAATAGATTATTTTCATAAGTAACTGGAAAAGGAAAACATTTATTTAGCAATATTGAAATACAGAGATTTTTTATAGTTTTGCTGTGTTCAATTGAAAATCACCATTCTCTCATAAAGATAGCCTAGAAGAGTTCTGTACATGCAGTTTCTCAGAGTCTGAATTGCAAACTAATGTCGTATTAAACATAAGTAAGGAACTGCAACATACTTCACAATAGTGAAGTTATCATAGTATTAAAGATAAAGAAGTAAGTCACTTACCCAGCCCCTAGACCAAGGATCTCACTTCATTATTCAAAATTGCATCTTTATATTAGTCTGCTAAGATTACTGTATGCTACTCTATCAAAAACATGATATCAAAAGAATGAATTCCCATGCACATTTATATTTAATCTCTAAAGATATTCACTGAAATTTTAAATTAGTTTCTCAAATCCTTTAGGATTTTAAAATGAAATGATAAGAATAAACCAAGATATCATTTACATATTAAGAAGTAAAATGTTACGTGTAAGCTATAAGATAAGTCACAATGCATGTCATTATGAAAACTTGAGTTGCTTTTGAAAGAGACTTGAAAAAAACTTGAGCAGGAATTTCACATTGTTCACCTTACCCGATTCTGAGAATAGCAGTCCCACTAGGTACCATGGAACCACTACAGTCATCATATCTTTAATGAAGATAAGAAGCTTAATTACATTTGTAATGACAAGTACAAATGGGAATTGAAATACATATATACAGTTATATAAAATGCAATTATTTAGACTGTAAATGATTTGAAATTTCAAACATATATATCAAAAATTTTTTGAAAGAGAAGTTAACCTGCCACCACAGCATATAAAAGTATGTGCCACTGCAAACATGTTTATGCTGTATAGAAAATAAACTAAACGATTAAGCTCTAAACATGCAGTGCCACCTACCTTAATTATATTTGTATATATTATTCTGTATGCATATATATACTTATCTGTCTATGCATATTTATTATCATAATTTAAAAGACATGCATTTTTTTTTTTTACTTTTTTGGGTGGAGGTGGTTGTATTTGAGTGTGTGGGCAGATTGCAATCATTTTCTCAGGCTGAGTGGAATATTCAAAAGTAAATATTGAACATCATGAAGATAATGGCATAGTCACAGGACCTACTGCACAGAACAGAGAGAATAATGGAGAACAAACAAAATGCTTCAATAATTTATTGTCCAGTCAATATAAAAGTACATTCCAATGATTCAGTGGAGTAACAGAAAGCATAGGACATATTTGCCTAATATCTTACATAAAAAGCATTTCTGTCAGTAAAGACTACAAAGAAAAGATATATAATTGGGAAACAAAATAGAGTTTAAAACTGTCCTTTTCTTTCCTTTCTCCCATATTTGAAGATTCAGCTCTTCTTCTGCTGGTGGCAGGACTAGAGCTGCCCACCACAATGAAATGACCATTAGTCTCTTTCAGAAGATGATGACATCTGCTTTGTCTTCCTTTAGTTAGGATACAGATAGTCTCTGCATCACAAGCCTGGGTTTCCGGATGAGACAGCAGGATAACTGAATATGCATTTTATATTGTTATCCTGCTGGTATATCATGCTTCACAAAATGAGGGTGTGCATTCTAAGTAAAAAAAAAAAAAACAAACAGCAAAATTGTTATAATTAGTCACAGATTAAATGTTTTCAGATAATCAGCTCATTTAAGCTTATTTTTGATCTTTTGTCAGTGCCCTGCTGGTTGCAGTATATACTTCTACCTTATAGGATCATAGGTAAATCATTGCATTAGATTCATAACAGTTCAAGTAAAAGACAAACCAAACTGTGGCTGTTCAGATTTTTTTCAGTGTTAGTGCCAACCAAATGTAGTCCCGTCAATGGACTTTACCAGTATAAGGGAATAAGGAATCACTCTGTGGACAAGTTTATTGTCTTGCCATTATTGTAATAGGTAACATTTTAAGAATTATATCTGTTCTGAAGGGCAGACTTGCCAAATGCTAGGTATTATCCTTGCCACATACCTAATAGTGTAAGTGCCAGGCTTAGATTGGTATTTCCAGCATTGTTTGATTGTCATTTTATCAGTAAAATGAGTTAATTCAAAAACTGGCACCTCAATTTCAAACTGGATTTGATCTTAGTATAAATCAATATAGCGTCTATTTGCAATTCAAAGCATTAATCTACCAACAAGATAAATGACTCCATAAAAATCATAAGATAAATTCCTTATACAGTGAAGCACATGAACATTAACAAATAGCATTGGCACTGCATCAGCAAAGAAACAAAGATACATATATTTATAGGCATGTGTATACAATCCATGTAAATAGTAAGCAACATTAAATCATACATCTAATCCCAGCTATTGAAAATCACTGCATTCTCACTAACCCTCTCACACTACACATGCTTAGCCACACAACTTACAACTACAGACACACACATCACTCATTTGAGTGCCCCTGCGCCATACTACTACCTGCAGGTCTAGCCCGTTTCCAACAGCAGCACAAATGCAAAGTTGGTTTGCCTGACAACCATTCCATAAAACTAGCTGCAACACTCACACCAACATTCCCACCAAAATTTGGTGT